>NC_088800.1:88043480-88223443 GCF_011386835.1 Chrysemys picta bellii
CAGAGTTCACATGGGGTGAGGGAGTGTAGCAGCTGCTCTGTCACCATCTCCTCCCACCCACTGGCTTTCTGGAACTACCTACCACACTCTGAAAGAGGAAATGTGCAGGCCCAGCTCTCTTCCCTGCCTCTTAGCTGCTGCATTGCAGACCTTCTTCTTTCCTTACACCCATAAGGCCTAGCTTCTTGAGCTGCCTCCCCAGTTGCTTATACTCTCCTCAGAGCAAATGCTCCTGTGGCCATATCTGCTATGTTGGTTACAAAATCTGCCCAAGACCCAGCCCACTCTACCCATGAAATACAGAAGCCACCCTGGAGATTGGGAAATAGAGAACTTGGACAAGAAGGGACAGACCTCTAGAGGGACAAGAAGGGGAGACAGAGAGCAAGGGGAATGTGTGGGGCAGTGGGGATGCCCAGAAATTCTCTCTGTCTCAGTCATGGCTAATGTCTTCTGCAGATAAAGTGGCCATCTGATGCAGAATGGACACAGAAGCCAGGGATCTGAGTAGGAACAGCTTTAGGGCGATTCACCCGATTCCCCCGAATCGGGCCCCGCATCCCTAAGAGGGCCCCGCGCCCCTAAGAGGGCCTTGCAACGTTCCTAAGGATCCTCTTCCGACATGCCGCCGAAGGCACCAGCAGCCAATCGAGCTGCCACTGAAGACAGTGGCAGAACTTCAGCGGCAGCTCGATTGCTGCCACGGAAGAAGGGCCCTCCGCCGCCGTGCCGCCGAAGGCACCGGCAGCCAATTGAGCTGCCGCTGAAATCCCGCCGCTGTCTTCAGCGGCAGCTCTTTTGAATTGGGCCCCGCAGTGCCTAAAGCCGGCCCTGCATCTGAGATTCCCCTAACTTACCCCCATAGAACTCATAAGAACGTAAGAATGGCCGTACTGGGTCAGACCAAAGGTCCATCTAGCCCAGTATCCTGTCTACCAACAGTGGCCAATGTCAGATGCCCCAGAGGGAGTGAACCTAACAGGTAATGATCAAGTGATCTCTCTCCTGCCATCCATCTCCACCCTCTGACAAACAGAGGCTAGGGACACCATTCCTTACCCATCCTGGCTAATAGCCATTAATGGACTTAACTGCCATGAATTTATCCAGTTCTCTTTTAAACGCTGTTATAGTCCTAGCCTTCACAACCTCCTCAGGCAAGGAGTTCCACAGATTGACTGTGCACTGTGTGAAGAAGAACTTCCTTTTATTTGTTTTAAACCTGCTGCCCATTAATTTCATTTGGTGGCCCCTAGTTCTTGTATTATGGGAACAAGTAAATAACTTTTCCTTATCTACTTTCTCCACATCACTCATGATTTTATAGATGTCTATCATATCCCCGCTTAGTCTCCTCTTTTCCAAGCTGAAAAGTCCTAGCCTCTTTAATCTCTCCTCAGATGGGACCCGTTCCAAACCCCTAATCATTTTAGTTGCCCTTTTCTGAACCTTTTCTAATGCCAGTCTATCTTTTTTGAGATGAGGAGACCACATCTGTATGCAATATTCAAGATGTGGGCGTACCATCGATTATATAAGGGCAATAAGATACTCTCCATCTTATTCTCTATCCCCTTTTTAATGATTCCTAACATTCTGTTTGCTTTTTTTACCGCTGCTGCACACTGCATGGACGTCTTCAGAGAACTATCCACGATGACTACAAAATCTTTTTCCTGATTCATTGTAGTTAAATTAGCCCCCATCATATTGTATGCATAGTTGGGGTTATTTTTTCCAATGTGCATTACTTTACATTTATCCACATTAAATTTCATTTGCCATTTTGTTGCCCAATCACTTAGTTTTGTGAGATCTTTTTGAAGTTCTTCACAGTCTGCTTTGGTCTTAACTATCTTGAGCAGTTTAGTATCATCTGCAAACTTTGCCACCTCACTTTTTACCCCTCTCTCCAGAACATTTATGAATAAGTTGAATAGGATTGGTCCTAGGACTGACCCTTGGGGAACACCACTAGTTACCCCTCTTCATTCTGAGAATTTACCATTTATTCCTACCCTTTGTTCCCTGTCTTTTAACCAGTTCTCAATCCACGAAAGGACCTTCCCTTTTATCCCATGACAACTTAATTTACGTAAGAGCCTTTGGTGAGGGACCTTGTCAAAGGCTTTCTGGAAATCAAAGTACACTATGTCCACTGGATCCCCCTTGTCCACATGTTTGTTGACCCCTTCAAAGAACTCTAATAGATTAGTAAGACATGATTTCCCTTTACAGAAACCATGTTGACTTTTGCCCAACAATTTATGTTCTTCTATGTGTCTGACAATTTTATTCTTAACTATTGTTTTGACTAATTTGCCCGGTACTGATGTTAGACTTACTGATATGTAATTGATGGGATCCCCTCTAGAGCCCATTTTAAATATTGGCGTTACATTAGCTATCTTCCAGTCATTGGTTACAGAAGCCGATTTAAAGGACAGGTTACAAACAATAGTTAATAGTTTCGCAACTTCACATTTGATTTTTTTCAGAACTCTTGGGTGAATGCCATCTGCTCCCGGTGACTTGTTCCTGTTAAGTTTATCAATTAATTCCAAAATGTCCTCTAGTGACACTTCAATCTGTGACAATTCCTCAGATTTGTCACCTACAAAAGCCGGCTCAGGTTTGGGAATCTCCCTAACATCCTCAGCCGTGAAGACTGAAGCAAAGAATCCATTTAGTTTCTCTGCAATGACTTTATCATCTTTAAGCGCTCCTTTTGTATCTCGATCATCCAGGGGCCCCACTGGTTGTTTAGCAGGCTTCCTGCTTCTGATGTGCTTAAAAAACATTTTGTTATTACCTTTGGAGTTTTTGGCTGGCCATTCTTCAAACTCCTCTTTGGCTTTCCTTATTACATTTTTACACTTAATTTGGCAGTGTTTATGCTCCTTTCTATTTACCTCACTAGGATCTGACTTCCACTTTTTAAAATATGCCTTTTTATCTCTCACTGCTTCTTTTACATGGTTGTTAAGCCACAGTGGCTCTTTTTTAGTTCTTTTACTGTGTTTTTTAATTTGGAGTATACATTGAAGTTGGGCCTTTATTATAGTGTCTTTGAAAAGCGTCCATGCAGCTTGCAGGGATTTCACTTTAGTCACTGTACCTTTTAATTTCTGTTTAACTAACTCCCTCATTTTTGCATAGTTCCCCTTTCTGAAATTAAATGCCACAGTGTTGGGCTGTTGAGATGTTCTTCCCACCACAGGGATGTTAAATGTTATTATATTATGGTCACTATTTCCAAGCGGTCCTGTTATAGTTACCTCTTGGACCAGCTCCTGCGCTCCACTCAGGACTAAATCGAGAGTTGCCTCTCCCCTTGTGGGTTCCCATACCAGCTGCTCCAAGAAGCAGTCATTTAAAGTATCAAGAAATTTTGTCTCTGCATTTCATCCTGAGGTGACATGTTCCCAGTCATTATGGGGATAATTGAAATCCCCCACTATTATTGAGTTCTTAATTTTGATAGCCTCTCTAATTTCCCTTAGCATTTCATCGTCCCTATCACTGTCCTGGTCAGGTGGTCAATAATAGATCCCTAATGTTATATTCTTATTAGAGCATGAAATTTCTATCAATAGAGATTCTATGGAACATGTGGAGTCACTTAAGATTTTTACTTCATTTGATTCTACATTTTCTTTCACATATATTGCCATTCCCCCTCCCGCACGACCTGTTCTGTCCTTCCGATACATTTTGTACTCCGGAATGATTGTGTCCCATTGATTGTCCTCAGTCCACCAGGTTTCTGTGATGCCTATTATATCAATATCCTCTTTTATCACAAGGCACTTTAGTTCACCCATCTTATTATTTAGACTTCTAGCATTTGTGTACAAGCACTTTAAAAACTTGTCACTATTTATTTGTCTGCCCTTTTCTGATATGTCCAATTCTTTTTTATGTGAATGTTTCTCGTCTGATCTGGCTCTTACATTATCCTCTTCCATCCTCTCCTCCTGACTAAAACCTAGAGAATATCAATAGACTCTCCTCTAAGAGAAGTCTCTGTCCGATCCACGTGCTCCTTTGCACAGTCGGCTTTCCCCCATCTTCTAGTTTAAAAACTGCTCTGCAACCTTTTTAATGTTAAGTACCAGCAGTCTGGTTCCACTTTGGTTTAGGTGGAGCCCTTCTTTCCTGTATAGGCCCCCCATCCCAAAAGTTTCCCCAGTTCCTAATGAATGTAAACCCCTCGTCTCTACAACATCATCTCAGCCACGCAGCTTCAGACTCCGAAGCTCTGCCTGCCTACCTGGCCCTGCATGTGGAACTGGGAGCATTTCTGAGAATGCCACCATAGAGGTCCTGGATTTCAGTCTCTTCTCTAGCAGCCTAAATGTGGCATCCAGGACATCTCTCCTACCCTTCCCTATGTCATTGGTACCTACATGTACCAAGACCACCGGCTCCTCCCCAGCACTACACATAAGTCTGTCTAGATGCCTCGAGAGATCTGCAATCTTCGCACCAGGCAGGCAAGTCACGATACAGTTCTCCCGGTCATTACAAACCCAGCTATCTACATTTCTAATGATCGAATCTCCCATTACTAACACCTGCCTTTTCCTAGTGACTGGAGTTCCCTCCCCCAGAGAGGTAACCTCAGTGTGAGAGGCAACCCCAACACCATCTGGAAGGAGGGTCCCAACTATGGGAAGGTTTCCCTCTGCTCCCGTTGACTGCTCTGCTTACCTGGGCCTTTCATCCTCCTCAACAGCACAGGGGCTGTCTGACCGGAGGTGGGACAATTCTACAGTGTCCCGGAAAGCCTCATCAACATACCTCTCTGCCTCCCTTAGCTCCTCCAGTTCCGCTACCCTGGCCTCCAAAGTCCGTACGTGGTCTCTGAGGGCCAGGAGCTCCTTGCATCAAATGCACACATACGTCACCCGCACACAGGGCAGGTAATCATACATGCTGCACTCAGCGCAATAAACTGGATAGCCCCCACTCTGCTGCTGGGCTTCTGCCTGCATTCTCTCCTACAGCTACCTAAGTTAATGTAGGGTTACCATATTTCAACAATCAAAAAAGAGGACGGGAGGGGCCCCGCCCTAGCCCCGCCCCCGTCCTGCCCTAGCCCCACCCCTGCCCCTTCCACTCCCTCCCACTTCCCACCCCCTCAGAACCCCCAACCCTCCCCCCCCCACTCCTTGTCCCCGTGATTGCCCCCTCCTGGGACCCCTGCCCCTAACTGCCCCCCAGGACTCCACCCCCTACCTAAGCCTTCCTGCTCCTTGTCCCCTGACTTCCCCCTCCTGAGACCTTCCCCACATCCTAACTGGCCCCCTAGGACCCTACCCCCTACCTGTCCCCTGACTGCCCCAACCCTTATCCACACCCCCACCCCCTGACAGCCCCCCCCCAGAACTCCTGACCCATCTAAACTCCTCTGCTCCCTGTCCTCTGACTGCCCCCTCCTGGGACCCCTGCTCCTAACTGCCCTTAAGAGCCGAGCTGCCCGAGCCAGCGCTACCGGCTTCGGGCAGCCCCCCCTGCCTCCGGACCCCGAGCCGCCGGAGCAGAGCAGCTGGAGCCGGGTAGGAGAAGTGCCTGGCCGGCGGCTCGGGGTCCGGAGGCAGCGGGGGCTGCCCAAAGCCGGTAGCGCTGGCTCGGGCAGCTTGGCTCCAAAAGTCTGAGAGGGGAGGAGCGTAGCAGAGCCGCCACGGGAGAGGAAGTGCCCGGCCGGCATTTTCCCGGACATGTTTGGCTTTTTGGCAATTCCCCCCGGACGGGGGTTTGATTGCTGAAAAGCCAGACATGTCCGGGAAAAACCGGACGTATGGTAACCCTAAGTTAATGAAAGGGTTTTGTTTAAATCAAGAAGTTTTGAATGTAGTTTAGTTTACAGGTTTTAAAGAACGGCAAGTGAACCTTGCCCCCTTCCAAACTCCCTTGCGAAACTCCCGGTTAGCAGCCCTGGTCGCTTGCTCACTGCTTTATAAAGCCCTGGCCTTCTTGATAGCCCCACCCACTGACTAAGGCTCAGCCAATTAACAGAGGCTTCTAGCTTTCAAACCTTATTTTGAAGCTCACAGCTTCCAACTGCCAGCCATAGCACATGGTCCTTCAAACAACCAACCAAACAGACAGACAAACACAAGCTCAGCACACAGCAAGTAACCCACAAACACACACTACAGACACCCACTTACCCTAAGTGTGCTGTATTTGCTCCTCCTTCACCTGGAGAATGCCCTTGCAAAACTCCCTGTTAGCAGCCCTGGTCACAGTGTTGCTTTATTCCTGAATCTCATTAGTTTGATTTTTTTCCTAAAGCTCCAGACCCAATCATGTGACTATGTGAAAATCTCAAAACAAAAAACAAAAAAACCCCACCACCAAGGCAAAGACCCAGAATGTGTTACTTTTAAAAAATCTCATGAGGGTTTTTTTGGGGTGGGAGGGTAGACTCATGAATGTTTAATACTTGGGGTTGGCACAAGAATTGACACACAGAGCCGTGGGTCATAAATTCATAGATTCGTAAGGCTAGAAGGAACCATTATGATCATCTAGTCTGACCTCCTGCATAGCACAGACCGGAGAATTTTATCCAACGAGTCCTGCATCATGCCATATTGTGTGGTTGAACAATAGCATATCTTTTAAAAAGATATCCAGTCTTAGTTTAAAGGGTTCAAGTGACAGCGAATCTACCACATTCATTGGTAAATTGTTCCAATGTTTAATTACCCTCTCTGTTAAAATGAAGCGCTTGGAGTGGGTGCCCTTGCTTGACCACAGAGTGAGAACACAGGTGCAGTTTCTCTGAACTGTGACAAGCATTATCTATCATAACTGGATATTATTGTTATCCATATAAATATCAAATCCTTCTTTTACTTTTGCTAAGTTCTTGGCCACAACAACATCCTGTGGCAACAAGTGCCACAATCTAACTACACAAAGCTCTTCCTTTTATAAGTTTTGAACTTACCAACTTCAAAAGAATTGAATGTCTGTTTATTCCTGAATTATGAGAAGTTTCCAATCAACTTTACTTACACCATTCATTAATGTATATCATTTGTATACTCTTTGGGGAGATCTGTATGAAGGAGGACCTCACTGCAGCGATGGAAAGAGCCATCGCTTGTGCATGGTTCTGGAAAAACATCTAGTTTGTGACAAGGACATGAGAAGAAGAATTTGTATACTTTAATGGTGTGTCTTATTCACCTCCTTTCTAAGTTAAAAATCTAAATTCTTTGAATTTCTCTAGATGAGAGTTTTTCCAAGCCCCTAAATACACCTCTAACCCAATATAAGGCTGTCCTCGGGAGCCAAAAAATCTTACCGTGTTATAGGTGAAACCACGTTATATCGAACTTGCTTTGATCCGCCAGTGTGCGCACCCTGCCTCCCCCCCCCCCCCCGGGAGCACTGCTTTACCGTGTTATATCCAAATTTGTGTTAGATTGGGTCATGTTATATCGGGGTAGAGGTGTTTCACCTATAACACGGTAAGATTTTTTGGCTCCCGAGGACAGCGTTATATCGGGGTAGATGTGTACCTCATCTTTATTACCAATGAAGAACAGGTCCAGGATAGGTATTATAATCTTCTTCTCTGGCAATACTAAAAATTAAACTGATCATCTTTGCCCTCCCTAGGTATTCACAGGTCCTGAGGAAACTTCTGAAGCCTGTCCCAGCATGCACTGGGCTTACTATAAAACATGCGATCAATTATTTGTGAGAAATCTCTTTGAGCTCAAGTTGAGGATATAGGTTCATAGATTCCAAGGCCAGAAGGGACCATTGGGACCATCGAGTCTGAGTACATCAGATCCTGTTAAAATAAGACTTTTAGACATTTAAAAAAAGTAAATTGCCTACCATTTCCTTTTTCCTGGTTCAAATATATAATTTTGGTTAAATGCATTGTATGCTCCTTTCGAACTGAATAAACCTGCACATGCAAGGCTCCCACAGAAAAGTGATCCTGGCCGTGCCTTGGTATGATGTGGAGTACAGTTCTTAATGGAGAATACTAAACTCAGAACTCACAAGTGCAGGTAGCTTCATGAAGTACTTGGGCCTCTTCATTTCCACAGACACACACATTTCACACTGACTTCAATGGGACTTGTGCATGGTCCTGTGGAAAATATCTGGGCTCTTGTTTGTAACATGGGCTGTCTATGAATTTCCACTGGACTTTTCTCAGTTTGTCACAACCAAGGCTTTCCCATTATCATAGCATAGTTGTTTGAATTTTAAATCAGTGTAATAAAACTTCATTTTCTTTGGCTATGTCAGAGGGTACCTAGCCCTCTGAAGGGGTCAGAGCCCAGCCTACCTGTGACAGGCTCCATAAGGGGGAACAAGACAACTCAGGTTCACCTGGGGCTACTTAACTCACTGAATTAGGCAGGGGAGCACCTGGGCAAGGAAAAAAGGCAGCAACTTGCAGTGGGGCCTGGCTAGGAGAACACAAGCTCCTAGGGAAAGGAACAGTCCCCAGAGTGCAGAAAGAGAAAGGTCTTACAGAAATGGTTTCTCAGAGGATTGCTGGTGAAGGGGGCTCACCAGCAAAGGAAACTCAGGAAGAATGATCCTGTGTGGGAGGACCTCCAAAAAGAAGGGACTATGAATGCTAAGTCTCAGAGAAACCTGGCTCCCATGAAAGACTTTGTCAGGTGAGAACAGATGCCTTAGGTCAAAGGAATCATGCTGTCCTGAGGAACAGTCCTTTTGGTTTGGCCTCTGTGGGGGACCTTGACCCAAGAGGAGAGACCATTCCCCAGCTAGTGCCAAGAGGCCCCCGACTCCCAAAGAGGGTTCTGGGTCATGAAGGCCTCACAGGCAAAGGGCTTTTGATATAACTGGTGTTGATGGACTAAGGTTGACGCAGGCCCTCCTCCCTCCAGCTAGAGAGAGACATTGTGGGGAGGCCTATTTCTGTGATGTTCTGCCTTTGGGCTGAATAATCTAATGCCCAGAAGGGGTGCTGTTCAATATACAAGCCTCAGGGGATTTATTAAACCCGTATTCATGGAAACTAAGGCACAGCTACAATGGTGATGCTACATTGGGCTGCCAAGAGGTACTCCAGGGGTGAGGGCCCTTATTACAGGCTATAATAGCCAGACACTTGATTTTTGCCTCTGCACTCCCTTTTGTAGTATTTTTTTCTAGCTATTAGTCCTGGAGGCTTGAGAGGAAGCATAGATTTAGCATAGCTCTGAGTAAACAGACTGCATTCCACAATTCCACTATCTCTTACTATAATTCACATTCAAAAGATGGTTCCATTTCTTGATGGCACATTATTGCCCTCTGCTGGAAGAGCCCCATTTTCATAGATTTAAAGAGCAGAAGAGACCATTAAGATTACACAGGCTCTTGTTAAAAAATATTGTGTTCTATCTAATCTATCATCTTGGTATCTAAATGTTTGTCATCTACTACTGGTACACACTGAAAAAAAATAGGGTGGAATTAATCTTTAAAGAGAGAAGTCATTCACTCATTAGGGTCCAGGATATACAGTTCTAAAATATCCATAAACTAGTATGGAAATAAAAGGCAATATTTTTGTCTTACCCTCCATCAGTTAATACATTATTTGTTCCAGGGAAAGCTATTCCAGGTATAAATAAGAACAACCTAAGTTTGTATGATATGAATAGTCCCAACACTGCAGAGAAGTAAGATGCCCTTTTTTGCAAGCATTAATAGAAATATTATACTTCTCATCAGAGGGTTGGATACATTTAAGCCCAGGTTAATGCTCAGGACTCTGTTTGGACCGTAGCAATATGTTTTGAATGCTGCATCGATTATCCTGATGGGATCTCTCTGTGAACATGACCGGAGAGAGTGAAAAGGGGAAGGCCATGCCTGGGAAATGTTTGTTTTGATCCTGTCTAGTTTGCTTTACAAGTGCAAAAATAGTCTCTCAGGTTGTTAACCATAAATTCATAGGTTATTTGCAGGGCTGCTGTCTTTGTGAACTGGGTTCACACATCTTTTGTTGATTATAATATTGTCAGGATAGGAATTGGCTTCCTTTTTTAATTCTCATGTATATCACTTCAGCTCCTTTTTTATTCTATGAAGGTGCCTTGGGGGTCGCAAGCCTGATATTTAAAAAAAACAAATCAAGAAGAGCAGCAGAGAGACCATTTTATTAATATGGTTTTCAAAATGTTTTTGCCAGTGGGTGCTTTTGAAGAGATGCGTGTGTGGCGGGGAAGGCTATTTTCAGCATATTCATATACTTCTTTCATATTCTAGTTATTGAATGTGTCTACCATTGGTATCTTTACTATTTTAAAAAGCAACAGAGAGTCCTGTGGCACCTTTAAGACTAACAGATGTATTGGAGCATAAGCTTTCGTGGGTGAATGCCCACTTCGTCGGAGGACAGGACTTTCTGTTGCTTTTTACAGATCCAGACTAACATGGCTACCCCTCTGATACTTTACTATTTTAATAATTCAATTGTTCTGAATTACATTATCATGAATTACAGTATATTAAGATCATTGCAATCACCTACAAACTGTCTTCACTAATGTCTCAGTTTAAAGACATTGTCTCACTGTAGCTTTCTGGATGAAACTGTCAGCAATTTTATTTACATCTAGGTTCCCTGGTATTATTTTGATGCACATAAAGGACAGCTAAATTATTCAGTTGGATCTGTCCCGTTGATGACTAGAGATAATTTTTAAGTCCTCTGAAGGAGGAGAATGTGCATTCCACAGTTCAGAATGATACAGGCACAGTGAGAAGGGTTCTTATGAATTTGCAGTACTCTGGAAACAGTGCTTCCAGAGTATTGCAAATGACTCCAGGATATTTTTCTTGATGGGTAACAGCTAACTTAGGCACCATCATTTTGTATGTATTGTTGAGACTATATTTTGCCATGTGCATTACTTTGCATTTAACATCGAATTTCATTTGCCATTTTGTTGCCAAGTCACCCAGTTTTGTGGGAGACTGCAAAGTGTTACAAAGGGATGTTTTGGACTAATCTTGAATCATTTGTATCATCTTGTAATTTTGTATCATCTGCAAACTTTGCCACCTCACTGTTTACCCCTTTTTGCAGATCATTTATGAATATGTTGAACAGCACTGATCAAGACCAGTACAAGCCCCTCGGGGACACCTCTATTTACTTTTCTCCATCCTGAAAATGGATCATTTATTCCTACCTTTGTTTCCTATCTTTTAATGGGAGTACCTGGGAATGCTTTCAGGATCATCTAAGGCTCCTTAATTTAATTACAAGACTTTTGTTATCTTAATCACCCTTCCTCTGTTTTATAAACAAACTCCCTGTCCCAAGGGCAGAAGTTGTTAGCAGCACAGAACTTATCACATTCCACACTCAAGCTCTGACTCCTGGGTGCTGAACACCCACTAATTTTTTTTTCTGTAGATGCTTGAGCCCCAGAGCACCCATGGAGTCGGCACCTATGGTTCCAAAGGAACTCAAATATGAAATTACAGAACTACTAACTATGGTATGTAACCTATTGCTTTCAGCGTAGGCAACAGATGACTGGAGGATAGCTAATATAACACCAATTTTTTAAAAAGGCTCCAGAGATCATCCTGCTGATTACTAGTGGTAAGCCTAACTTCGGTACTAGGCAAATAGTCTAGTTTCAACCTAAGGAACAGAATTACCAGACACAGAGATGAAGAAGATATGTTGCCGAAGAGTCAACAAGACTTTTGTAAAGGGAAATCATGCCTTGCCAACCTATTAGAATTCTTTGAAGGGGGTCAACATGCATGTGGACAAGGGTTATCCAGTCCATATAGTGTATATGGACTCTTAGAAAGCTTTTGACAAGGTCCTTCACCAAAGGCTCTTAAGCAAAGTAGGCAGTCATAGTATAAGAGGGAAGGGTCCTCTCATGGATCAGTAACTGATGAAAACATAGGAAACAAAGGGCAGGATTAAATGGTAAATTTTCACGTTGGAAAGAGGTAAATAGAAGTGTCCCCCAAGTATCTGTATTGGGACCAGGGCTGTTCAACATATTCATAAATGATCCGGAAAAAGGTAAAGTCTATAAAATCGTGAATGATGAGGCAAAAATGAATAGGGAAGTGCTATTTATCCCTTCACATAACCCAAAAAGCTATGCCAATGAAATTAATAGACAGCAAGCATAAAATCAACGAGGAAATCTTCACACAATGCGCAGTCAGCCTGTGGAACTGGTTTCCAGGGAATGTTGTGAAGGCCAAAAGTATAAAAAAGGTTAAAAAAAACAATTAGATAAGTTCATGGAGGCTAGGTCCATCAAAGATTATTAGCCAAGATGGTCAGTGATGTGACCCAATGCTCTGGGTGTCCCTAAACCTCTGACTGCCAGAAACTGGGACTGGATGACAGGGGGTAGATCATTTGAAAATTGCCCGGTTCTGTTCATTCCATGTGAAACATCTGGCTTTGGCCACTGTCGGAAGACCACATACTGGTCTAGATGGACCATTGATCTGACTCAGCATGGCCATTCTTCTAATCTTAAATCCAAGTCAGTCTCACTTTAAGGATACGGAAAGAAATAGGTAGACCCCTGCACAGATACAAAATTTATATATGAAGTGGATATCCATGGAACTGCAGGTCTCTACCGGGAACCGTAGCGGTGAAAGCAGTAGTATGTCAGGCCACTACTCCCAGCGCCCCATGCGGCCAGCTTCTCTGGCGTGGCTGTGCTGCTCCCAGCTTCGCCCACTGGGGTGGGCACCAGGCTCACTGGCAGCTGTTCCTGGTTGCGCTAGTGCATGTAAGCGGCTTGCATGCTCCTGAACAGGAAATGTAGACTGTTGCATGGAAGGGACTCCTTGGTGGGGAGCTCCTGTGAACAGCAGCCCAACATGCTGCTACTTTCGCCATTGCAGTACTTGGTGGAGCCCTGCAGCTCCTTGGATATCCGCTTTATATCCACAGGTATAAATTTTGTATCTGCGCAGGGCTCTAGGTGTGGGTGAGGGCAGAATTTGGTGGTTTCATTATTAGTGATGTTATCAGGCTGATTTACAAATCTCAGATTGAGTGCAGGCCTGATAGTTGGAAAAGTGTGTACATAAAAATTGAACTGTAGAATCAGGGCTGTCCTTTCAAATGTTCACAGTAAAATATTTTCTGCTGAGTAGAATCACACTTGAAAGTTGTAAAACAAACATGAGTAAAGAAATTAAGTTATGCTCGAATGCAATGGTTCTCAAACTTTTGTACTGGTGGCCCCTTTCACATAGCAAGCCTCTGAGTGCGACACCCCCCCCGTATAAATTAAAAGCACTTTTTAATATATTTAACACTATTATAAATACTGGAGGCAAAGCGGGGTTTGGGGTGGAGGCTGACAGCTTGTGGCCTCCCCATGTAATAACCTTGTGACCCCCTCAGGGGTCCTGATCCCCAGTTTGAGAACCCCTGCTCTAATGCAACCATAGGTGATTGCAATGTCTGGGAACTGAATTCCCACCAATGCACGGTATCTAGCCGTCAGCAAGAAGGGGTGGCAATCTCAGGGCCACAAGAGGATAGGTATGAAATTTGTATTATGGGAGAAACTATGGTAATTCCAGTATTAAACCTCTCAATATACTCAGGGTGTCTACATGTGTCCAGAAACCTGAGCAGATTCAGACAGTGAAAATAAACACACAGGAATTAACTATACTGAATCAGGAATACTTGGTTTTAGCCCATGAAAGCTTATGTCCAAATACATTTGTTAGTCTCTAAGGTGCCACAAGTACTCCTCGTTCTTTTTGCTGATACAGACTAACATGGCTACCACTCTGAAACCTATACTGAATCAGACTATGCTCCATCTACCTCAGTATCCTCTCTCTCTCAGACCGTGGCCAGAATAGACAGATGCTTCATAGGAAGGTGCAAAAAAACCTCCTAATTCCTAGTATGTAAAATGATCTCTAAAACTTGAAGCATGAAGTTTAATATTTCTTCAAAAAGTTATGTTAGCAACCGTTATAACTGGATATTCTTGTTGTTCATATAAATGTCCAAATCCTTTTTGAATCTTGCTAAGTATTTGGCCTCAACAATATCATGTAGCAATGATTTCTATAAGTGTAACTGCATCCTGAGGGGGAAAATATTTCCATTTATTGGTTTTGAATTTGCCACTTTTTAATTTCATTGACTGTCACCTTGGTCACCAGGGAAAACAGAAGTTCCCAATATACCTTCTCCTTACCATTAATTATTTTATATACTTTTATCAGGTCCCTACTTATTCATCTTGTTTCTAAAACACTCTCAATCTTTTCAGTCTCTCTTCATAGGAAAGATTTTCCAGGCATTTGATCATTCTCATGGCCCTGCTCTGAATCCCCTCTAATTCTGCATTATTAATATTAAAGTGCTCATTCAATGACAGCATTCAATAGTGGACTGAAGGATAGGGGGGTGGGTAAAGATAGCTTGATTCCATCTTTGCAGCTGATTGTGGAGCTGGCTGGAGGCTTGTTTGGCAGCTCTTGTTATTGACAGCTCTAGTTTAGTTCTGGGTATGGATGGTTCCAAGAAGCAGCTGGAAATAACAAGTGTATACAGCGGTTTTAGCAATGCCATCTTTCCCCTGGCCATTGCGGGAGCTGCAAAGAAGGTAGTGAAGAGACTGTGCATCAGTTCTGTACCTGGGGATTCCTCAGCTCTGTGGGAGTTACAAAGCAGCCATATCAGTTGCCTTTGTAGTCCTCTTCCTCATTAGAGATGCAAAGAGTCTGTAACACACAAGGCAAGGCTCAGAAAACCAGTGGGCCTCTTGGTGGGCACAGCCCCTGAGGTGCCAGTGGTGTGCGAGGGGTAGCACAGCCTGAAGCGTGTTGGGCACAGCCTCTGAGGTGGCCCTGGCAAGCAAGGCTTGGCACAACCCGTGTGTGCTGGGTGCAGCCCTAAGGAGCCCCTGGCGTGCGAGGGTTGGCGCAGCCCTATGAGCATGCAGGGCAAAGCCTCTGAGGTGCCCCCAGCACGTGAGGGCTAGCACAGCCTACGAACCCCTGATGTAGGCCCGGTGCATGCTGGGCCCAGCCCCAAGTGGCCCCTGGCGCATGAGGACTGGCACAGTCCCAGTGCATGCTGGGCCCAGCCCCAAGTGGCCCCTGGCGCATGAGGACTGGCACAGTCCCAGTGCATGCTGGGCCCAACTCCCAGCGCAGCCCCGGAAAGCGCCTGGCCGGCACCTGCTGGGTCCAGCCCCGAGGAGCCCCCAGACCAAGGGTTGGCGCAGCCCCAGTGCATACTGGGCAGACAGGCTGTGCGTGGGGGAAGGTGCGCCGGGGGGACGTTGTACGTGGAGACCAGGTGCATTGTGGGTGGAGCTGGTCCCTGCGGGACAGGTGAACGGCGGGTGGCGATCGGCAGGCTGGGCTGAGGAAATAGGACAGGTGCATCATGGGTAGCCGCGCGGTGGGAGTCTGGGCTGAGGAGCCAATAGGTGTGCGACTAGGCCGGGCTGCTTCCCATGATCCTTTACTGGCTCGGAGCCAACCCGGAAGTTGGTGTGAGAGGCGGCCGGAGCCCAGCGCTGCTCAGGGCAGGAGCGGAGCGGATCCTAAGGCCAGACGAGGGCAGTGGCGTCGCCGTTTTAACTGAGCATGCGCAGAGCGTGCGCTCCCGTTTATTCGCCGCAAGGAGCGGAATCGGCAAAAAGTAGAGTCTGACACTACACCTGGGCCTGCCCGTGAGTAGCAGGTGATTGAGCCAATGGGAGTATGGAAGCGCGGAAGTCCCGCCCTTGCCAGAGGAGGGGGCACTGTTGTGGGTGACGTCACGGGCGGAGGATGCGGGTGCCCCATTGGCTCGGGTTCCGCCGCCGTGAGCTGGGCTCTTAAAGGGCGACTCGAGGGGAGGCCGGGCGGGCGGGCCCATGGCCAGCACCAGCAGCCACCTCGTGAGTACGAGGCGTGCCGGTCCCCGTGCGCAGGGCCTGCGTCGGGCTCGGCCGCTGCTGCGGCCCGCGGGTGCCCTCTGGGAGGAGGGACTAGGCCGCAACGCCAGGGCCCGCGGGGCTGGCCGGCCCCAGGCCGCGAGGTGCGGGCGGCCCTTCCGCGCGTCGTGATGCGCCCCAGCAAGGCGCTTCGAAGTTCTTCCGCGGTCTCGGTGCGGTTCGCCCCTCACGGCGGCCCCTACGCGGACCGTGCGAGAGGCTCTGAGGGACGCGGTGGGGCTTGGCGGGACCCGACCGGGGCGGTGGGGCTGTGCAGGACGACACCCCCCCCCCTCGCCCTCCCGGTCAGGACTAGACTCATAGACTAGCTGTGGGGGGAGCTCTGGGTATGATGGGCTCTACGTGTGACCCCCCCTTTCACAGTCGGGACCAGGGCAAGGGGAGCTCTGGGCGAGATGGGCTCTGCAGGGACCCCCCCAAAGTGGAACCAAAGAGGAATTGAGTGCATTGGGCACTGTGGGAACTCCGCTCGTCAGGAGTGGTGTGTGGGGGGGTCTGGGTGCGATTGGATCTGCGGGAATCTCCCACTCGGGCAGTGCATGGTGTGAAACAGTGGCTCTCAACCTTTCCAGACTACTGTACCCTTTTCAGGAGTCTGATTTGTCTGGTGTACCCCCAAGTTTCATCTCACTTAAAAACTACTTGCTTACAAAATCAGACATAAAAATACAAATATGTCACAGAACACTATTACTGAAAAATGCTGACTTTCTCATTTTTACTATATAATTATAAAATCAATCAATTTGAATATAAATATTGTACTTGCATTTCAGCGTATAGTATATAGAGCAGTATAAATAGTCCATCGTCTGTATGAAATTTTATTTTGTACTGACTTTGCTAGGGCTTTTTATGTACCCTGCTGTAAAACTAGGCAGATAACTAGACAAGTTGCTGTGGGGGAGGGAAAGCTCAGTGGTTTGAGCATTGGCCTGCTAAACCCAGGGTTGTGAGTTCAGTCCTTGAGGGGGCCACTTAGGGATCTGGGGCAAAATCAGTACTTGGTCCTGCTAGTGAATGCAGGGGGCTGGACTCGATGACCTTTCAGGGGTCCCTTCCAGTTATATGAGATATATAATATATGGAGATATACCTACCCCCGGAAGACCTCTGCATACCCCTGGTTGATAAATAGTGATATAAAATACTTGTAATTGCCTTAATTACTGCACAGTTTTGTACACTAAAGTGTTTTTTTTTTTCATTGTACAGAGTGAACCTGATTAAGATGGTCACTAGGTTAGGAAACTAAAATTTCCACTTTCATTCAGGGAAGATGAAAAGCCCATCTTCTATTAATCATCTGGGTCCTCTAGTGTACAACATATGCCCCCAAACTGAGCTTGTCTCCATGATTATAATTCTGACGGTGAAAGGAAAACAACTGCTTCTTTGGGCTTGTGTTTTGGAGAGCAAAGATTGAACCATGCTGTTGAAAGTAGACTTCTAGTTTCATTACGCTTGGGGGGGGGGGGGGGGATTGTGGTTATTTTTAATGGAATCTTCCACTGAAAGGATATTAGAACTCTCTTGCCCTGGAAGGGACCACCTGTTACTCTGTAACCTGCTTTCCCCTCCCCCCCCCTTCAAATAATAGCCAGTGGTAGTGAGGGAGAGGGTCCTCACAGGTGATTGTACTAAAATAAGCCTTTCAGATATAGCTGCTGACTTGCATTCTGATTGTGAGCACTGATTGATAGAAGGGAAGTAGCTGACTGAAGTGTCCCTTATAGTTTGCATTCATGGGATATGTAGCAAACAAAGTTTATTATAGTGCAGTTTTTAAGATTTAATAACTATCAACCTTTGTTGCTCAGAGATGTGAAAAAAACACCCTTAAAACCCTCAGGGTAGGGGTGATGGCCCAGCCCCATTCCACAACATATCCTCTGCTCCTGTCTCCCTGCTTCTGTGTGTTACATTCAGCTTTTAGATTTTATACACAGTGACTTTTATAAACTTAATCAGTCCAGTAGGAGGTGATGGGGGATGAGAGAGGAAGTGGGGATTCAGCCAGGAAGGGTTTTTGGGGAAGGATGAAGTGGAAGGGAGAGGAACTCAAGCTTTACTTTTCTCCATGCTGTCCCCACATGGTATCTTCTCACCTCCACATTTCCCTTCCACTCCAGAGTGGTCCCCCAGCACAACTCCTCTCTGGAACACAGATGGTTTGTCAGTGTAGCTCCTCTTTGGGCCCCTCTCAGCTGAAGCCACACTTCCACTTACATCCCTGTTCCCAATCCATGCTAATTCCCGTCTTCAGTGAAAATGACATTTCTACTTCCCCCCCAAAGATGTCTTTTTATTTATTTTATTTTGTAATTGTTTCTTAGGGAATCAAATTGACATTAAGAGAAGACTAATGTCATGAATGAATCTGTAAATTTCTGCAGGCTAACCTTCGTGTAACTTTCAGGTTATGCCAAATAAGGGAAAATAACAGTTTAATTTTAAGTTCAAAAGTGCCCTGCATGTGAGATGTTATCAAAGTTTGTTTCAGAGTAGCAGCTGTGTTAGTCTGTATCCGCAAAAAGAACAGGAGTACTTGTGGCACCTTAGAGACTAATGCTCTAATAAATTTGTTAGTCTCTAAGGTGCCACAAGTACTCCTGTTCTATCAAAGTTTGTGTGAGAGAAATGTGGCATTTGTGGAAAGGGTGGTTGTTTAGCTATAGAAACCTAAAGAAATGTGAGGAAAACAGGATAACTTTTTAGAGGACTATTTTAAAGCATTTCCCCTACAAAAGAAATAATTTGTTTGGGAAACAACCTCTTCCCCACCTCCTAAAAATAAAATAAAATTGTCCTCTGAAGACTTATAGTGCTGATGTTGGAGAATGAATTAAATTATTAAAATGTGAAAGATATTTTAGTCATGCTTTAAATACCAATCTCAATACAACCTTAACTGCGGTTACTGACAAATAAATGGGATGTCTATTAATAATCAGTAATTAGTAGCTGAAAGCCTGTTCTGTTGCACAAGTGTGATTTGTAAAACCATGTTTATAAAAAAAAATATATATATATGGGACCGTAACAGGCTGCAAACCCCATTGGTGACTGATCCTGGTAATATTCTGATCAAACAGCTCTCAACCATGCTTGTAGCTGTTTCCATCACTTTGCACTGACTCAGACATTCTAGGCTTCAGAGTAGTGCTTCAGTTGTTGTGTGAATAGTTGTGTTGATTTGTGTTTTGACAAGTTATGTTGGGAGATTTGTGCAGATGGTGGGTGTGGCCATTGGGCCAAGTAACCCACCATCTGTTCAGTATTCCTCAAACAACCCATGAAATTGGTCCATGGAGATTAGCTGTAGAGTAAGGGTGGTGATCAGTGGTCTAGTACTGGTGACATGGGATACATGCATGGCTATATACCACACAGGTGTAATTAGTAAAGTCAGAATGTCTGAGAATTTAAAAATTGGCTATCAGACCAATAATCCCATTGATGATTCAACATGGTGATATTCTGAACAGTGAGCCCTCAACCATGCTTGTAGCTGTTTCTATCGCTTCACATCAACTTTACAGATGTAACTGGCTTCTGAGTGACACACACAATGATAATCCTGGAATCTTTTTTTTATACATGTAAACAAACTGAAAAAAACTGATTTGGGTTAATTTCGTGTTAAACTATGCCAGCAAAAGCACTTTTATGTCTATATAACTGGGGTGGCCAAACAGCTGCATGTGGCTCATGAGCCACACTTTACAGTTAAAATGTGGCTCGCAGAACCCCCCATCACTAGTCTCCTCCTACCAGATGGGGAGAGAGGGCGGTGGCTAGGGGCTTCTGCCCTGTGGAGGGCTGGTGGGTCTAGTAGCTTCAGCCCTGCAGGAGTCACTTGCCGGGGTTTGGGACTTCAGTCCCGCTCTTGCTGAAGCCCCAAGCATCGGCAGGTGCCTACCACGAGGCCAACACCCAGCCGCAGGGTAGAAGCCCTGAGCTCTGGAAGGTGTTCCTGGCTCTCAGCTTCTGAAGATTATCATATGTGGCTCAGAGAATCTGTAAATTTGGCTGCCACTGCTATATAATCTGCATCTACATTAGAAGTGTTTATTAGTATAGCCATACTGGCAATTTTTTTCTAGTGTAGACTAAGCTCTTGTAATGTACATATAAAACTTTTCAGAAAAATGTGAGTTTTTTTTGTTTTGTTTTTTTGAGTTCATAGTATCTGTTTTAAAATCCCTTGCACTTCATTTATCAGTAGACAGCTTTGTCTGTATCACTGACACCTAGGCTGTCAACTTCTTGATTGGTAAAAGATTTAGAGAAAACTGATCCCAAACCAGGGTAGGGTTAAAAGATGGAGTAAAATCATGAACACTGTTTTCAACATTCTATGTTTACAAGGTCAAATAAGTAGTTTAATATGGCTAGGTACATACCCATATGTGTTAGAAATAACTGGTCAGAGAGTAGTGATACAGACAGTTGGGTGTGGTGTAGCTTTCAAACTAAATGTGCATGCGCAGCATGGTGGGTGGTTGTTTTTTAAGCAAACCCTATTCTTGAGTGGATATGGATATTACAAGAAATAACACATTTTCACATAGTTTTTGTAACTGTGACTGGATCACTGTGCTTGTTCCTCACTCAACTCTGTATACGAGACATTGATAAAGTATCCAAAGGAAGTAACAAAAATGGCGTCCTTGGGTATTAGGGGAGAGATTGCAGGAACTAGATAGTTATGTACAACTTGGAAGATGTTAGCTCTGTCTAAATACTTAAGTAAATGTAGCACCCTCTTTATTAAACCCACTTAAGGTAATCAAAGATTTTAAATTTGTATTTTTTTCACCTTAACTCAGAACTTTCTTGGAAGGACTCTCTGAATGACTCTAGAACTCATAGGTTTATGATGTCAGAAAAAACATGCAAGTGAGACCTGATTTAAATGTGAAGTGATTGTTTTTATATACAGACTGTTTAACACAAACACTTAGAAGAAAAGCCCTCTGTTAAGGAGCTTATTCACAGGTGTCCTCCAAAAAGTACTAGAGTAGAACCAGGGAAGTTAAGTTTTGGTATTTCTGATATTTTGAAAGTTTAAAAACAGGAAACACTTTTTGAGGTGGGAAACTTTTTGCTATCTTAAACATAAAAAGCAAAAACAGCACAACCAATTTTGTTTACCTTCACATTCTCCTCTAGATATCTTTTAGGCAAGTAAGCATACCTGAAAAAGTTGAGACCCAATAATTGGATATTTGCAAAAGAACTGGATAAAACGGCTAAGGGCATAATGTAGAGAAATGTTGAAGCTTGTGCTAAAGCCCATTTGTCTTACTGACCAATGGATGCTGTAAGCAATAAATGGCTTTGGTGGGGGACTCAGTGCTGAAGCAAGGCTGAGACTTGCAGCATGGTTAAAAGCCTAATATACTTATTTAACAGTGTTTTCATATATTCTTTATGGTTACGGAATTGCAAGGATTAACTTGCTTATCACATTCTTTTCAAAAGATTTTATTAAATTTGGTATAATGTGACAGCAATAGTTTAGATCTGTCACAGTTATTTTGGTTCTTTTCTGGTCTGCGTTGGATTGGATCAGTTTATAAAAGATCTAGATGAACCAGAGTGAAAGAAATGTTAGTGAGTTATTTACATATCTAGATAATTGGGTTAGAGGCTGAATACAGGTGTTTGGAGATTCCTGTGGCTTCCTACTTTAGATCAGTTTGATGGTTATTAAATAATAAAACAGGCCCTTTAAACATTGGCTCTGGCCCCTGAAGGTTCTGGAAACTGAAGTTCTTTGCTTAGTAATGGAAGAGGTTAGAGGATAAGTAGTTGGTATACATCTTCCTACAAGTTCCCTCATTAGCATAAATCTTTACCTGAACTTGAAGCTGGAATCTTAGAAATTACATACCAAGTATCAGTGGGGTAGCCATGTTAGTCTGTATCCACAAAACCAACAAGGAGTCCTCGTTGTTTTTTGGAAAATAGCATAGCTAGCTGTAACGTGGTTCAGTTCAGAAATATGCAGTTGTACTGTATGGTTTGGGTTTCATGACTTAAATGTTGTACTCTCTTGATAAAGAACTAAGTTAATTTTGGTAGGAACAAAACATCAGTCTTTAAAAATCAGTTTCTTCTAATCTGGCACCACAAGTGCTAATAGGCAGTAATCCTAATTATATGGATATTGCCTGGCATCACTGAAAACTTACCTTTAACTCTGAATTTCCTGTTATAATGCTGGTTTTTGGAATAATTATGATACCTTGTGATGTGTTTTATCCAATATTACTGATAAGTATATTCAGCCTTAACTTCATATTAACATAGTTTTTAATCTAGTATTGGGCATACTATACAAAACCTATTCCATTAGCTATATGGATGCTGAAAGATTTAGAGATAGAAAAACTAAAATAAAATGAAGATCCAGATTTCTAAGTAAAACAGTGATGTTCAAATTTCTGTGATGGTGAATGGATTTCATTTAAGTGCTTTTTAATACCTTTGCTTTCCCCCATTTTCCTACAAAGCTCCCAGTTAATTTAATAATAGCGGTGTCTGTTGGAAGTGTCTGCTTCAGATTTCCTATTTTCATTGATATTTCTAATCTTCAGGATTAAAGTGCAATAGCGTCAGTGCATTAGTAACTTAGCGTAGACATAGTCTAAGAATACCGCTTACGTTGATATAACTTGCGTCACTCGGGGGTGTGAACAAGCCATAAGTTACACCAACCTAAGAGCGCTGTCCACACCAGCAATCTCCACTCATTGTAGGTAGATTAATTAAATTGACAGGAGAACTCTCTCCCGTCAGCTTAGAGCGGCGCAGCTGTGTCAATACAACTGCACCATTTTAAGCTCTCTAGTGTAGTCATAGCCTTAGTGGAACATGCTCTGGTCACTCTAAATTATGCTAATTTTATCCCTATATTTTGATAGGGATTGTGTGGGCTTGTGGCAAAGTGATTTACCACCTGGTGTGCTGCCTTGCAGGGTTTTTTCTTTGTAGTCCTGTGACCGGGTCCACTGGTGATACCTGTCGCCTTGTGACTTGTCCCTACAGCTGGGTCAGCTTTGGTCTCACCCCTTTTGGAGTGAATCAGGGTTTTCACCCACTAGTCCCAGGACATCATGCAGGCTGACAGCCCTGGTCCAAGGCCAAAATAGTCCTTGTGGACCCTTCTATCTTGGGTCTTCTCATTAGTCTTCCTGGTGAGGTTATAGGGGAACCCAGTCTCTCCCTCTACCCTTGGTTCCAGCTCAGAGACTTGTGGAAGAAGTGGATAAGGTGTCTCTGGTCAGACCTCTTGGTTCTTCTTTGGGCTCTTCCTGTGTTGGCCCACCTTCCCCATCACGGGGCTTGGATGACTGCTTTGTTCCTTTCTGGGAGCGAAGGATAAGAGGCCTGTCTGCCTCCCTAGCCTGCGCCTTCTGAGCTGAGCTTCTCCCATTTGAAGGCTCCTCCTCCAAGATTGGTATGGCAGGTGCAGCAGGGTGCGGCTGCCTGAATCCATAGCTACTCTTTAACATATCACAGGGCCCCAACCCCACAAACACTTCTGTGTGTGCTTAACTTTGGAGCATGTAAGTAGTTTCAGTGAAATTGATGGGACTGCTCACGCGTCTAAAGTTAAGCATAATCTGCAGTGCTTTGCTGGGCTGGTGACTGTGAGAATCCATTTTTGCCAGTTGCCTATTGTGGCGTTCTGTACAAATAAAATTTTGAATTTTATTTAATTAACGTCCTTGGAGGATCTCTGTAGCTTGTTTACAGATTGGCTGAAGGATGACCATTCCATTTTATGACAACTTCCAAGGTTTCAAAATTTTGTTTTCCTAATACGTTGGAACAAAACCAAAACCTTTTGAGATAATTCCACTTCATGAGCCTGTGTTGAGATAGCAGTTTTTAGATCAAAAAGCTCAAGTTTTTTTCTCTCCCATCAAAAGTGACCAGACACCCTTGGATTTCAAAAACTTTCCCAATGAAAACTTTGTTGAAACAGATATCTCTGCAGGTAGAGATAAAATTAATCTAAATGTTCACCTAAATTAATGTTATAACCAGCTCTGTTCACACTTCTGTTAGCTTCCATTGTGTTGGGAAGTAAGTTCTTGAGTTCTTAAATCACTGCCATATGGAATTAAAAAAACATTGGTGTACCATCAGCTGATGTGGGACTTGACAAGACCAGTCAAACACAACTCTATCTTACATAAATACAAACATTCATATCATTTTCTGTAACCAGAGGCCACTTGCATACTGTTTTATATGCTTGGTACAGAGTTCATATCTCAAGCATATCAGAATGGATTTTGAATGTATTTACTACAGCTTGAGGAACTATTAAATAACTGAACTTGAACCTTCATTAAACTTATATCTGAAAACTAGGGTCAGTTAATTCATTAACATTTCTTGTATGTTGCTTATGAAATAGAATGATGAAGTTAAGGGCAAATAGTTAATTGTGTAGGCTAATAGAGTTTGGTAAGCCAAAATGCCTTGTTCTGTGAAATGCTTGTCAATTTTATATTGTCGTCTTTCTATATTAATAATTTGTCAGAAATTCCCGAAGGCAGAAAATCAAGTAGTGCCTTCATTTTTAAACTTGACTGCTGGTAATAAGATAAAGATTGACTGACTGCTCGATTAGACCAAATTCACATCTGAAAAAAAGACTCTGCTTTGAAAGAATGTCTTCATGTTGCCTTCTAGCTGGATCCCTGAGAGATGTTTTATCCATCAATTTTTGAGCCCTTTACTACACATAAAGACAGATGGCTGCTGTATAAGTCTACCTTCCCTTTTAAGAAAAATCCTAGTTTGTCAAAATGCACTACTCAATGTATCAGTTGTTCAGATATTATTTCCTCTCCTAAAGCTATAGATGCTGACAAGGTGTCCTTCATTAGGAATTTGTTCACCAATCGTCTGAAATAACCAGAGTTTGCTGAACTTTAGGGCATTTCCACTCATCCCTGCTTTAAGAGATGGGGAGACTGTGAGGGGTCTGTGAGACTGGAACTTAGAGGCTTACATTATATTTTAAAATTTTGCAGCTACCAGTGTGTGTTGTATCCATTCAAATGTATAACTGAATATTTTGAGAGTCAAGAGTGCCCAGGGCCTGGAACAGATGATTATTTAGGTAACAGTTCAAACCTAAATAAAGCATTGCTGCAGTTTAGCCTAATCACTTATGGTTTTGTGATATTTCTCAGATGTTTAGGTTTACTCATAATCCCAGGACTTCCAGTTCTGCAGTTGTTAATGACATTGGATGGAGTAGAATAATAATAATAGAGAAATGGGTCTTATTTAGGTAGCAGTTTGACTGACTGAATTGTTTGTCTACTCCCGAATGAGAATGCTAGTGTCAACATATCAGTGTAACCCATATTAAAGTAATAAAAAACTGGTTAACTGATAGATCTCGAAGACCTTGTACATGAAGAATTATCATCGAAAGGGGGTGTTTTTAGTGGGCTCCTTCAGGCATCTGTTCTTGGCTATTCAAGGTGCTCAACGATGTTCAAATGCTATTCAGTAGTGTTGATGCAATATACTTTGCCTTCTGTAAGGCATTTGTCTTGGTACTGCATGACACTTTGATTAAATAAACTAGAATGATACAACATTGACATGGCATGCTGTCTCAAAATGTAATTGTAAATGGGGAATTATTATTGGGTGGATATGTTGCTAGTGGGGTCCCACAGAGAGAGGTTTTTGGCCCTACACTATTTATTTAGCAGTTTTTATCAATGACCTGGAAGAAAACACAGAATCATCACTGATAAAGTTTGCAAATTACCCAAAGATTGAGGGAGTGATAAATAATGAAGAGGACACATCACAGATACAGAGTAATCAGGATCACCTGGTAAGCCGGATCCGAGGAAACAATATACATTTTAATACAGCTGAATGTATACAACTAGGAACAAAGATTGTAGGCTGTATGGATAGGATGGGGAACTCTGTACTGGGTGCCGTTTCTCTGAAAAAGAATTGTGGACCATGGTGGAAAATCAGCAGCACAAATCAGCGCTTATCTTGGGGGAGGGGGAGCTCCCTGGCTCCCACGGGCATGTCCCCACAGCTCCTCAGTTGAGGGGAAATGGGGCTCCGCATGCTGCCTGCCCCTGCAGTTCCAATTGACTGTGGTTCCTGGCCAATGGGAGCTGCAGAGCTGGCGCTCGTGGCAGGAGCAGTGCGCGGAGCCCCCCTAGCCACCCCTCCCCCTAGGACCTGCACAGACATGCCAGTCGGAGCTGGGTAGGGAGCCTGCCAACCCTCCCCTCTGCCACCACCAGCAGAGATCCTGGGCCATGTGCCGCCGCCTGCACACCCACCACCAGTGCCAGCGGGGGTCCCAGGCCGTGTGCCTCCTCTCAGCACCGGCCACCCCTTCCAGCACTTGTGGCGTCCCTGGATTTCTTTCCCCCCCCCCCAAGCACCCTGGCCCAAGTTTTAGTTGGGGATATGTAGTAAACGTCATGGACAGATCTCAGACCGTGAATTTTTGTTTACTGCTCGTGACCTGTCCGTGACTTTTACTTAAAAATACCCGTGATTAAAATGTTGCCTTAATCATGGTCCACAAGTACTTGCATGGAGAAGAGAGATGATAGACAGCTCTCTGTAGAAAGAGCCACAAAGAGATGCAGTAGTCAGATGCTGAAGCTTCACAAATTCAAACTAGAAACACTCAGGGTAACTATACACTGGAACAACTTATTTAGGGATGTGATGGATTCTCCATTACTTGCTGTCTGTACATAAAGACTAGAATTCTTTATAAAAGAGATGCTATAGCTCAAACAGAAATCATAGTCTCTTGATGCAAGAATCACTGGGTGAGGTTCTGTAGCCTGTATTGTGAAGGAGCTCAGACTAGATCAGGGTAGGCAACCTATGGCACGAGCTGATTTTCAGTGGCACTCACATTTCCTGGCCACTGGTCTGGGGGGCTCTGTATTTTAATTTAATTTTAAATGAAGTTTCTTAACCATTTAAAAAACCTTATTTACTTTACATACAACAATAGTTTAGTTATATATTATAGACTTGTAGAAAGAGCTCTTCTAAAAACGTTAACATGTATTACTGGCACACGAAATCTTAAATTAGAGTGAATAAATGAAGACTCAGCACACCACTTCTGAAAGGTTGCCAACCCCTGGACTAGATGATCATAATGGTCCCCTTCTGGCCTGAATACTCTATGAAACAATGCTTTTTGTAGTGAGAAAGCTAAGTGGCAACATTTTTGTACAATTACTATTGGATTAGAAACTTCTCTATTGACTTACTATAGTCCTCTTTTGTTTAAATGGGGAAGTCACTCTCTTGCTTTCACCTGGCTCAACTACATTGATTATGCTGTAGTGTGGCCAACTCATCACTAATTGGAGTGTCCCTTAGAAATCTTATCCCTCTTCTTAAGGATAGGTTTCCAAGATTGAACTGCTCAAGTTAATGCTTAATGAACTTGTAGTATCATAATAATAAATTCACCTTTATTGTTTTTGATTAGCTATTCTGTAAAATGCCACCCAACTATTAAATTCCCTAGTTTTTGAGCACTAAAGGGTGTTTGTTTAGTGGACAGGTTTAAAATGTTGTTAGTAAACTAAACTGTGTAAGGCAAGAAAGATTTATCAGAGAACCAACTCACACTACCCATCCTGCTCTAGGTGTGTATGGTGCACTGTGGCTACACATGTTCAGTGTTGCAGGACCTGTTGGTTGTTGCCCCTATCCTACAAGGCCTGGCAGGGCTCTGCTCTGTGGTTTTCATTTGTATTTGTTCACAATCTTAGTTTGTTCCAGCAGATGCGTAGGCTAGTTCTGCTCCTTCGAGCACGTGCCTGAATCCTGATGCAAGACACAGGATTCATTCTGCTTCACCTCACATGCTTAGGTCTCCACAGCATGCTAACTGAGGGGTAAATAATCACAGGATTAGACAAACCATGGTAGTCTAACCTGCAAGAGAATGACCACACATGCTGTACTGTGCTGTGACTCCCTGTATCCTCATTGGTGCTTTATCTGGCTCTGACAAGCAGTACAGGTAGATAGTGAGATAGTACACAAGAATTGGTGCCAAGGAGGCTTATGGGAAAGGATTGGAGGACCATTGCATCTCAACTATTGTGATTGTTCATGGCTGCACGTTTTCACTGCTGTTACCTCAGGATAACAGTACACATTAATAGCTATTACAGGGTTTGCCTTATACAGGGGTGGCCAACCTTTGGCTCCAGAGCCACATGCGGCTTTTCAGAAGTTAATATGCGACTCCTTATATAGGCACCGACACCAGGACTGGAGCTACAGGTGCCAACTTTCCAATGTGCTGGGGAGGTGCTCATTGCTCAACCCCTGGCTCTGTCACAGGCCCTGCCCCACTCCACCCCTTCCCACCCCCTCCCCTGAACCTGCCATGCCCTCGCTCCTCCTCCCTCCCACCCAGAGCCTCCTGCATGCCACGAAATGGCTGATCTGGAGGTGTAGGGCGGGAGGGAGGGGGAGGCACTGATCTGCGGGGCTGCCAGTGGGTGGGTGGGTGGCGGGCGAGCTGATGGGGGGGGGGGGGGGGCTGCTGATGTATTACTGTGGCTCTTTGACAATGTACACTGGTAAATTCTGGTTCTTTCTCAGGCCAAGGTTGGCCACCCTTGGCTTTATAGCTCATGGTGTGCTGCCTGTCTCACCATGTGGCACTGATAGTCATGTGAATGTGTGAACATGGAATGTGTTAAGGGGACAACCCACAGCTGAGCTAGAGTTAATTCTGCCGTGATGGCAGCTGCACTAGCAGGGCTTGTTATGGTAGTCACTAGAGTCCCTGCCAATCACTGTCAGACTCTGGACCTGGATGCCTGGACTGATAACAAGCACCACCACCATTGAGTGGCTCTGCTCCAGGAGGTAAGGAACATGGCTTGGTTTAGTTATTTTTAGTTACTATTGCCATACGTTTTTTTTTCTGTTTTGTATTTAAAGTAAGTTTTCTTTTCTTGGATTTCCCCACTAAGTGTCAGATGGGAGTGGTCTGGGTCCATATACGTGGGGAGGACATCCATCTTGAGCCCTGGTGAGTGGCTTAACAAATCCTTTCTTCTTCTGGAACATATTGGGATCCCCAAGGGCTGTATTGCTCCACTGTGTAGGGTGTGGTGATAGGGAGGTATTGAATCGCCTTATGGAGGTATGTGTATTTGCATTGCGGTCATGGGGACCAAGAGGGTAGCCTTGCTGTGCCGCTATTAATTGATCCCTTTCTGTGTTCTCTTTCAGATATAAGTAGTGTAGAAGATGATTCTGAGGAAGCTTTTGGATTTTTGTGGCAACTCCCAGTGAAGTCCGTGTGCTTTGGGAAGGAGTTGTCTGTGTTTGTCTGTAACCTTAGATCTTTCACCTTTTGTATTTTGCAAGTGAATACCTGTGGGATGAAAAAGTTAGAATGTTTAACTTATAAATAATGATAATAAAGTTTTTTTTTTTCACTTCATTTGCATCCACTGGGTGTAGGGATTAGTGTGTGGAGGATGGAAGTGACCAGATAGAATGGAGAACAGCAAAAGTACCTCTCAGGCCTACCCTCACTAGGAGTTTGGGGGCTTTGGAGCATTTGATTTCAGTTGAATATTACTTTAGCTATTGCTGAGCCTATAATCTGATAGGTTAGTGTCTTAACACATGACAGAACCAATGATCTGATCTGTCACAGCTGCCACTGAAATAGCATGCAGGAGCATTGTGGGATTGTACTGGGAGGACTATGTGGTTTTTGTTGTTTTTTTTTTTGTTTTTGATTTTTCAGTATAGGATTATTTTGGTATATTTTATCTCACTCTAAGTGCCTTTATCATGCATTAAACTCAGTTATGTAATAAAAAACAGACAGAAAATAACTAATCAACAAAAACAAATACCCCTCCTCATCCTGAAATGGTAGGCCTTATCAGACCTCTCCCTTCCAAAGTGCCCGGGCAAATAGATGTGGCCCTACATTGTGCCCTGACAGTCAACAGATTAATTTGGACAAAGCAGAGGAGGAAATCTCCAAAGTTTGAGTACCCCTTATGGAGAAAGATCTACCAGCAGCTTCTTTTTTTTTTTGTATTGAGAAGACTTCAGCTCAAGTACGTCTGCTGGTGTTGTGATGAAAACATGGCAGAGGGAGAAGGGCAGTCTCAAGTAGGCAAATCCCAAAACGTTTAGGATTTAATAGGTCCAAAACAGCACCTTAAACTCCACCTGGAAATGAAAAGGCAGCCAATACAGATGTTTCTGGGTTCATTTAACAAATTCATATATTCTGTGTCCAAAAAGGACAAATCATTTTTTATTCTGACCTCCTGCATAACACAGGCCATAAAATTACATCAGTAAATCCTGTATCAAATAGTGATCTGTGGTTTAACGAAAGCATAATCCTGTTGTGCCTTTGTTATATTGGAGCCCTGTACTATCAAATATATTCTTGAGAAGGTACATTGATTGTGATATATAACCGTCTATTTGATAAACACAATAGATTGATCTCATGCCTCTTTGTAAGATATATTTTCCAATTTTCATATCTTTCTTGTGGTTTTGCTCTAAACCTTCTGTAGTTTACCTCCTTTTGGAAGTCAGCGCCAGTATTCCAGGAGTGATGTCCACAGTGCTATATAGAGTAGCAGTAAATTTACCTTCTCCTACTTGATGATCCTCTGGTCATACATTCAGGGATCTCACTAATCCACTTAGTCAGCCATGTTTCCACCATGACCCTTCAATTCTTTTCAGAGACGTGGGTTTGCAGGGTACAGTCCCTACATTTTTTGTAATTGACATACATTCTCTGTTCCTAGATATAGGACTTTACTTTTGGCTGTATTAAACCATGAACTTGCACCAGTTTACCAACCAATCCAGATTGCTCTATATAAGTGACCTACCCATATCGTTATTAGCCATTTCACCGATCTTTATCCACAATGATACTTTCTGCCAGTCACTGATAAAACTTTGATAGCTTTTGGTTGAGAATGAATCCCTGTGGGAGTCTGCTAGTAACATCTCCATTTGATTTCCCTTTGAGATTTTAGCTATCTTATCTATTTAGTAATTGCTATATTGATTGATGTTAACTCTAATTAGAATGTCGTGCAGTAGTAAGTCAAATGCCTTGTAGATGTAACTGCATTGACAAAATGTAGACCTTTAATAACCAGATTTGTAATACCAAAAAATGATGTCCAGTTCATTTGACAGGACCTGTTTCTCATAAAACTTGTTGATTGGCATTCCAGTCCCATCCTGGAATATAGTTATTGAATTTCATGTTGGCTGTTGCATCATTTTGGTGTAGCCCCATGGGAAGCGTCACTGCAATAGTCTAATCCTAAGATGATGGACACTGATTATGATAGCAAAGGCCACCTTTGAAGGAGACTCCTCCTGGTCCGATGGGGAGGGAGTGGGAAAAAGCTTCGTGTTCATTGTTGCTATACGATTGTTTAACACCGATCGGGACTCAGTAATAGCAACAGATTGTGAACACTGTTAACAAATGGTAGGCACCCTTTCCCTCCCTGCTGCCCACCATTGCAGCTGCTAGGCTATAGTTTGCTGTCTCCATTGGCCCTGTAAGCTGGGGGATGACTGGACACTTGTCCACATTAGTCTTTTTTTCTAAAATTTCTCACTTTTGCAATTGCTGGTACAGCTTTGGTGGTAGCATAGGTCTGAATTCTAGTTCAGATAAGTTGCCATTGGCCACCAACACTCGTTACAATGTCATTTAGACCTTATGTGAGCCAGGTTAGACAATAGTAGTAAAAACACTGGCAGTCCCAAAAGGCCTGCCTACAATATTGCTCCTGCTATCGTTACCGCTGGTAGAGCTTCACCAGTGAAATTTGGTGAGAAATTTGGCACAGGGAAAGGCTAATGCAGACACAGCCACAGTAGTTGGACTTGCTTTGAACAAGGCTGCATTAATGCAAGCACTTGTGTATGAACATGTGTTGCATACCAGATGTGACTGAGGATTTCAGATGTATTGGTGTGGCCAGAATGCTCTAGTGTAGACGAGTCCAATAAAGAGATGCATAATTAGTTAGTTTTGCTCTCCTAGGAATTGGTCTTTCTCTTCCAGTTCCCCTTTTATTTGAATTGTCAGATTCCAGCAGCTACGGTATTAACCGTTCATATAACCTATAGGTGTAAAAGGAATGACAGGACAACACCTAGTGAGTCTTTAATTTGCATCCAAATAAGCTGTGGTGCTTTTCCTATTTGAGGTATTATTTCTGTTCAGCAATTGTTAGGGGTTAGTGCATGGAAGATGAAACAGAACCATGTAAACACACGTTCCATACTGGATTTAAAAGAAAAATTGAAGGAAGCCTGTTAATAGTGATTTATGAGAATGACACTGTCGTATACATTTGACATGTTGCCCACTAACTTCCCTTGCCTCCCAAATAGTTCCATTATTTTGAACTTTATTAGCTTCCAAACATATAGTATATTGTATTGATGAACAAACCATTTCTCCTATTGAGCAGTAGTTCAAAAAACCTACCTTTTAAACATAGGAAAACGATTCAGTAATAGTGGTGATCAGTATGTGATACTCTGTGAACAAGACCAAATTTTAAAAAGGAGATTTAGAATAACTAAAGTGTTGTCAAGCCTCTGACATGGAGTACTTTGGCACTGGTTATATCAGCACTGTTGACTCTAGCTGCCTCCACCCTGGCTCCACTGTTGACCTCTCAGCACTGTACAGTACCAATGACATATATGGTATTAACAGATCTGAGAGTCTCACAGGAGCCAGAATCACACTCTACCACTGACTCAAGTAGTACTGGGCCTATCTCTCACCTATTACTGAATACCTTCCCACCCCACCCCGCCTTCAGCAATTCACTGCCCCACCAATTGACATAACATTGTTTTTGATGACTTCTGATGATAGTGTGGGGCACTTGTGCATTTATTCCTTAAGGATGTTTCTTCTGGTATTATCTGCCTTAGACAAAGAATCCAGAGACTTCCAGGGGCAGATTTTATGCAGACTAGTGCTTTGGGCAGACCATGGTTCCTTACGCCAGGGCTACTAGGCTCTTACCCAACTATGCCAGCATGGTTTTATTGGGGTTCAGAAGCCTCTTTTGGACAGAAGTGCTCCTGACAGGCCTTGGCCCCATACGGGCTCTCGCTCTACAGCATCAATTACCCAGTTTGCACCTGGTGACTTACCCAAGAAAATGCCACCTCACTGTGGATTTATTTCCTTGTCATCCTTTGAGGCTATTGTTCTGTCTATTACAACTAGATAACTTTAAGGAGTATCAGGACCTGCTTAAGAGTCTTGGACTCTTAACAGATTTTCTTGGAAGAGATCCAGGAACCTATCCTCAGGCTAGTTGACATCTTACAATCTCTCAGATCTGGCAAAATAGCGTTTTGTTAACAAGGCTATTATAGATCCAAGCAAAAGTTATTTGGCAGACCCCAGGCCCAGCAGCCTCTCTCTCCCAGAAGGTGGACAAGAAATACCAGGTTCCCTCAAGGGAGGCTAAATTCTTTTATATGCATCCTGTACCACTTTTGTTAGTAGTGATGGCAGCTAATGAAAAGTTGTCAGCAAAATAAGACCACACCAAAGGAACTTGAGCCTAAATGATTGGATATATTTGGCTGTAAATCGTATTCATTGCCTAGTTTGGAGTTTAGATCAAGTTCAAGATCAGTGGTTGCAATGGGGTGATGAGAAGCTCTCTCAACTTCAGGGTTCTGACTTCCTCAAGAGGCTCAATCCATTGTACAGGACTTGCCATTTAAAAGGTCAGTGTTATTTAGTTCTAAGACAAATTATGCTCTTTTTACATTGAAGGATTCTGGAGCTACTCTTGGTCCTCAGTTTTGGACCCTATTATGATGGAATATTCTGTCCAGTTCCATACTGTCCACCCTACTTCCCTCTTTCTTGTCAGGGACCAATCTCACAATAACCTATAACACCAAGAAGTGTTTGTCATTTCATTCCTCAATACCAATGGAAAGGGTTCTACAGAAAATACTACTTGAAGGGAGGGGGGGAAGATAAAGGATGGTAGACCTCCTTGTGCATAAGAAGGCTCAACACATTCATATGCAAGTTGAAGTTCAGAGACTATCTAGACAGACATCGAATTGTGCGAAAGCCTGTTATGAAGTGGCCAAAGTGGACCTCCAGTTTCTCTCAGAGCTTATTCCATGAGAGCTCAAGGAGCCTCAGCAGCACTGAGAAATGTTTCCATAGTAGACATATGTAAAGTAGCCCCCTGGAGATCTATTCACACACATACAAAGCATTTTGGTTTCCATGAAGCTTCCAGATCAGATGCTGCATTCAGGGAAGGATATGTTGAAAATGTCTCCCAGCTCCCACCTCCATTACACTGCTTGGAAGTCACCATACATGGAATATGCAGATGGACAGTCTCTCAAAAGAGAGGAAAGTTACTTAATTGTACAGTAACTGGCCTCTCTGAGGCCATGTCTACACTACCACTCTCCTGAGCGACATAAGTTACGCTGTTATAAGTGGTAGTGTGCACAGTGCTATGTCCCACTGATGTAGCTACTGCTACTCGTTGGGCGTGGATTAATTGTTGATGGGAGAGCTCTCTCCTGTCGGCATAGAGTGGCATCAGTACAGCTGTGCTGCTGTAAGCTCTCTAGTGTAGACATGCCTGAGATGTGTTGTCCATATGCACATTCCACAACCTGCCTTCCATCCCCCTCTACCTCAGCGTCCTACCAAAACTTTGTGGTGGGGAGGAAACTAAGTGGTGGTTGGCACCCTCTGCCCTCTTATTTCTTTGTAGGGTGAGGACATTTAGGTTGCACGAGCAGCCAAAAGGGACACTGGGGTCCAAAAAACTCATCTGGGGTGCATGCACCCCCTAAATTAAATATGCATGTAGACAATACATCTTGAAGAAATCTAGGTTTCAGAGTAGCAGCTGTGTTAGTCTGTATCCTCAAAAAGAACAGGAGTACTTGTGGCACCTTGGAGACTAACAAATTTATTAGAGCATAAGCTTTCGTGGGCTACAACCCACTTCTTCGGATGCATATAGAGTGAAACTCTATATTCACTCTATATGCATCCGAAGAAGTGGGTTGTAGCCCACAAAAGCTTAAGCTCTAATAAATTTGTTAGTCTCTAAGGTGCCACAAGTACTCCTGTTCTTTTTGAAGAAATCTAGTTACTGTACAGTTAAGTAACTTTCCTTGCTTTTTATAGTTCTTGGTTAACATTTGGAAGGTGGCTTACAACTATAATGAACAGACACCTACTTAGTAAAGACAGGTTGTATTCTGCAGAAGTTGATGGGCCTCACACAAATGCCACCTATTGCCATGAACGAGTAGAGCTTTCTTCAAGCCCTCGGATACGGGTAAGGCACAGCCTGCACCTCCTGAAAAACAGACATGGTATAGTCTCTGTAGTCTAGAAAACATCTGTGTTTATCATTCCTTTTCATAATGCTACTGCTTTAGTGAACAAAGAATGTCTCCTAGCTGTAGTTATATTTTGTGTTGAATGTTTATCTCAAAAAGTGGACTTGTTTAACTGGGCAGGGGGTGGAGGTGAGGAGAGAATTCCTGTACTTTGTGGAATACCAAATTGGTGAATTGTTGTTTTAAAATCCACGTTTTGGAATGGAACCTTTTACACCAAAACATGTGGCTGAGTGCAGATTGGATTCCATTCCAAAGAGCCTTCCTACTTAAATCCAGAAAATTGTTTTGAACCCTGTTGAAATGGGGCATTTTCAGTGAAACCTGTGAAATAGAAAATCTCCGCTTCTGTAAGAATGCAAAATCAATTTTAAGCTTCAAAGGGAAAGATTGTGATATCAAATTTGTGAGGTGTGCGTACTGTCTGACTTTTGCTTCACAGTAAGTTTTATGCACTGTTTTGCTAACTGTCTTTGAGGAACTCTACCCACTGAGTTTAAAACAATGTTTAAACTTAGAGCAATGTTTGTTTATAGAAAAACGATAATTTCCCAATGCAGTGCAGCCAGGTTTTAATTTCAGAAAGGTTCGGCAATACTTTCATATTGCCTGCACTGCATTCTCTGCTTGGTTGCACAGCCACAAGCATCTACAGCAAACATATGACAAACTAATGGCAGTATGTCACTGACAGGAAAGCCAGCTTGAGAATAGTCTGTGCTCACAGTTACGATTTTTGGGAATTGGATATCAAAGTAGCTAAAATGATCTAGCAGTTTTTCTGATTATTTTTCCTATCTAGATTACAAAAGTCAGGCTTCAGTAGGCTTTTCTTGTCTCTGTTCCTTTGAGTGCTATATTTGGCTATTACTTTGTTTTGGCATTAGGATATCTCTTTGTGACCATATTTGGCATTTAAATATTGAAACCTTCCTTCTGGTGGGAAGAGACAACAAGGCAGGGCCTGGATTAAAAAACAAAACCTGTCAAACATGGATGGGAATGTACAACTCCGCTCCTGCTGTTCTCCTCTTTTTGTGACACCTGTGTAGCAAATACCTTTTGAAAAAAAAATACCACTGAAAAGTGGGGGGTTCCATGAATATCTTAAAAAGATAAAATAGTCACTCCATAGCCACCAAATGTAGAAATTTGTTCCGTGTGTAAATTTTCATTACCGTTTTTACACTTCATTTAATTTTTCCTTGTATGTTTCATTGTAGTTTAGAAAATTAATCTGTGTGATTTACAAGCTTCAATTTATGTTTAGTGCACAGCTGTACAAGGCTACTGTTTGTTCAAAGTATACAACACTATTTCATTCACAAGATGGGCTGATTTCTCTAAGGCTCTAGTAGTTTGAAGTAAGCTTAAAGTTCAGGTTAATTCATAGGAGATACCACTTTAACATTTTGATCCACAGGTATTCGGGGATTCTTAAAGTAGAGCCCTGAAAAGACTGCATTCTTGAGTTGAATTCCTTCTGGTTACATGTCTGAGTCTGTGCAGTTGTAGATATCATTGAGGGCATGTATCAGTCAGGCTAATGATTCATTTGACAAGTTAAGAGCTGCTATCTCTGGAATGAGTGCTCAAGCATTGGGAGGCTAAAGGGTTTCAAGTTTTGGGGAAAATTCAGGGTTGCTTTGGTGATCTGCAGCGTAAAGAAGGGATCTTTAGAGTTAAACTGGGTAAAATTACTGTTTGTGAAGAGTGTGACTACATTAATGGTCCTTAAACCAATTTCCCAGCTTTTTGTTTCTTTTTAATTAAACAATCACTCTTCGTCTTAGGCTATGTCTACACTGTGGATCTTACATTGGTACAACTGTACCACTGCAGCTGTGTCGCTGTAAGGTCTCCTGTGTAGCCACTCTATGCCAATGGGAGAGAGCTCTCCTGCCAGCATAATTAAACCACCCCCAACGAGCGGTGGTAGCTGTTGATGGGAGAGTGTCTCCCTCTGACATAGCGCTTCTCCACACTGGTCTTTTGTCAATGAAACTTTTGTAAGTCAGGGATGTGTTGTTTTTTTCCCACACCCCTGACCGACAAAAGTGCTAGTGTAGACATAGCCTCAGGTGAATATTCACCCCCTAAGTGACATAAGTTACACCCGTCATAAGCGCTAGTGTGCACAGTGCTATGTTGGTGGGAGAACTGCAACCGCCGATCGTTGAAGGTGGATTAATTATGTTGACAGGAGAGCTCTCTCCCATTTTTAGTGGCTACATGTGACATCTTACACTGGTGCAGCTGTAAGCACTCTAGTGTAGACATAGCCTTAGAAGTTCAGGCTACATATTTTTAAGGACATGGGGATTGTAAATAAGATGTTTGGGGACGGGTAACACTGCTCTACAGCCAAAATGCTTCTGAAATAAATATAGTCAAACTTTACTAATTCTGGGTCACTGAGAACGAAAATGATGCTTAAAATTGTTGATTGGCTCTAGTTTTCAAGATATGCTATTGGGTCAGTATATACGACCCTTGACTTGGGAATGGCGGAGGATAAGTGAGTTATAAAGGGAAGGGATCTCAATTTAAACCAGAAATGACTAAAATACATCTTTGACTGGATCTATGAATAAATCTATGACTGGGTTTGGATAGTACTTGCTTTTTAGGCAAAACAATGAATGATGCAATCTGAAGCTAGTATTGCGTCATACATTATATGAATTGCATCATGTTATTCCTAGAAGTCATGGATGATGCAGTCATAATGAAGCTTACATCACTCTGCTGAACAAATTGCCCTATATCAGCTCTAGAAATCATACAGTGTCGTGCTCTCTTATTTGTCAGTGTTTGATTTTGCAAAGGGACACATTTCTGTTTAGCCAAAGTGAGCAGAGATGCCTCGTACTTGTGTGAACAATGCAGATAACTTCTGCTATGTTTGTGGTGAAGTGACTTTTGCATCACAAAAGCACAGTATAACCACTATGGTTAAGAAAGCCTATCACCTTTCTTTTGGCTGCAAAATTGGAGATCAGGACAAGAGGTGGGCCCTACACATATGCTGCAACACTTGTGCAACAAATCTTCGCCAGTGGTTGAACAGGAAAAGGAAATCTGTGCCTTTTGCAGTGCCAATGATTTGGAGAGAGCCAACAGATCATACCAGCAATTGTTACTTCTGCATGGTGCCTCCAGTTGGGAAAGGTGTGTCAAAGAAGAAAAAGTGGACTGTGCATTATCCAAACATTCCATCAGCTATACACCCAGTACCCCACGGAGAAGGACTGCCGGTTCCTGATGCACCAGAATCATTCTCACTTGAGTCAGACGAGGAAGAGGATGAAACTTCTGGTCCTGAACCATCAATGTCACAGGGCCCACATTTTCTCCCATCCTCCTCCTCTGAATTACACCTCATAACACAAGGTGAACTGAATGACCTTGTCAGGGATTTGGAACTACCCAAGAGTAAGGCAGAGCTGTTGGGCTCCAGACTACAGCAGTGGAATCTCCTGGCAGGTGATGTTAGGGTTTCCATGTTCCATGACTGTCAAAAGGATCTTGTCCCATTCTTCTTCATGGAAGGTGATCTTGTAGCCTGCAACAACATCGACGGTGTGATGGCAGCCCTCAACATCGTTCACGATCCAGATGAGTGGAGACTGTTCATTGATTCATCGAAGACGAGTCTTAAAGCTGTTTTACTGCATAATGGCAATGTTTTGCCATCAATTCCAGTTGGTCATGCAGTCCATATGGAGGAAACCTATGACAACATGAAACAACTTTTGAGGTGCATAAACTATGACCAACATCAGTGGCAGCTTTGTGGCGATTTGAAGGTTGTTGCTCTCTTGCTTGGTCTGCCGACTGGATACACAAAGTACTGCTGTTTTCTCTGCGAATGGGATAGTTGTGCAAGAGATTCCCACTACATCAAGAAAGATTGGCCACTCCGACAGTCATTAGAGCCTGGGAGGAAAAGTGTTCAGCATCCACCACTTGTTGAATCACGGAAGATTTTGTTACCACCCTTACAAATCAAGCTGTGTCTGATGAAGAACTTTGTCAAGGCCATTGACAAAACACAAGCAGCTTTCAAGTACCTCCATGGAAATTTTCCATGGTTAAGTGATGCTAAGATAAAGGAAGGTTTCTTTGTTGGTCCTCAGATTCGTGAACTTCTTCGAGATGATGCATTTGACCATGCACTGCGTGGCAAGGAAAGGACGGCATGGAAAGCCTTCCAGTTAGTGGCAATAAATTTTCTCGGAAACAACAAGGCAGACAACTACAGGTTGTTGGTGGAAAACCTCCTCAAGGCATACAAAAGCCTTGGTTGCATCATGTCACTAAAGATACATTTTTTGCACTCTCATCTAGATTTTTTTTCCCACCGAACTGCGGAGCGACGAGCATGGCGAGCGATTTCACCAGGACATTGCAACAATGGAGAAACGCTATCAGGGCAAATGGACCCCATCAATGCTTGCAGACTATTGCTGGACAGTGACAAGAGATGCTCCATTTAATGAATACAAGAGACAAGCCAAGAAGCGCCAAGTAGACACTGAATAGGACTAAACTATGTACATAATAGTTTTTTGCCTTTTTGTTTCATAATAAATTTTATTTACATAACCCTTTTTGCTGATTTTTAAAGTGTTACATAAACAGGACAGGTGAAATATTATCATGTAAAGCAACCATAAACACCTGAAAAGACTTAGGTTTACAATTTATGATTAAAACTCTACTATCTACACAATATACATAGACATAAAATGTAAAAACTTAAGTATCTTAGAAACAGTAGCCAATCAGTTGTTTTAATTGTCATATTTGAATTCAGCACATCAAAATACATAATAAATAGCACATTTTATCTCTGAAGCAGACAACTTCTCAAAAATTGTAGACCAGTGTAATTGAAGTGGGGTGTTTTTTTGTTTTTGTGTTTGTTTTTTTGTTGTCCCAATTATTTGATTTGCTGGCCCTGTGATGTTCTATGGAGATCAGATACTGTGATGATGGTGCAGGGGCATGTAAGTACTTAGATGTGGGGGACTCACGAATCACTTTTGAGCCTGACTTTTTATTACCTAGCATATGGTAATACTTGTGCACTTATTGGGCCAGATCCCACGGGCATGGTGATAAAACATATTGGCAATAGTGGTGGAGCACATTACGTCTAAACGTGTGCACACTGTTGTTTTTTTTGTTAGCCATGCGATTGTGAAACATCTAATTTCCTTCGTTGATAGGGTAACTGGCTTAGTGGGTGGGGGAAGCAATAGATTTCATTGATCTTAACTTTAGTAAGGCTTTTGATACTGTCCTGCATGATACTTTCATAAACAAACTAGAGAAATATGGTCTAGATGAAATGGGGGCACAACTGGTTGAAAAAACATATTTCAAAAGTAGTTATCAACAGTTTGCTGTCAAACTGGGAAGGACATATCAAGTGGTGTCCCAAAGGGGTTTTTCCTTTGTCCAATACTAGTCAATATTTTTGTTAATGACTTGGAAAATGGAGTGTAGAGTGTGCTTGCAAAATTTGCAGATGACTTCAAGCTGGGAAGGATTGCAAGCACTTTAGAGGACAAGATTAGAATTCAAAATGATCTTGATAAATTGGACAATTGGTCTGAATTCAGTACGATGAAAATTAATAAAGATACGTGCAAAATACTATCTTAAGAAAAAATCAACTGCACAAATACAAAATAACTGGCTAGGCAGCGTTACCACAATAAAAGCCCTAGGGGTTATAGTGGATCCCAAATTGAAACTGAGTCAAAAGAATGACACTGTTGTGTGAAAAAGGCAAATGTCATTTTGGGATGTATTAACGGGCATGTCCTGTGTAAGACATGGTCAGTAATTGCTCCACTTACTTTTGAGGGCTCAGCTGGAGTGGTGTCCAGTTTTGGACACCACACTTAAAGATTTGGACAAACTGGAGAGAGTCCAGAGGAGAGCAACAAAAATAAGAGGATTAGAAAACCTGACCTGTGAGGAAAGGTTGAAAGAATTGGGCATGTTTAGTCTAGAGAAAAGAAGCCATGGGTGAAGGGCAGTACACAGCATAGTCTTCAAATATGCAAAAGGTTCTTATAAAGAGGATGGTGACAGGATGTCAGTCATCAATTATTCTCCACACCTACCAAGTCTGGGACAAGAATTATTTGGCTTAATTTGCAGCAAGGGAGGTTTAGGTTAGCTACAAGGGAAAATGTTCTCCCATAGTTATCCCTGTCATTGGGAGATTTCTAAGAACAGGTTAGACAGACATCTGTCAGGGTTGGTCTACGTGCCCTCTTGAGGTCCATTTCATCCCTATACTTTCATGATTCTGTGATTTAGCTGTTGTTGCAGCATAAAGTTACATTCCTACAATAATTAGATTGCAAACCTAGAGGTTGTACAAAACTCAGACCAAATAAAATTTCTAAGACCACCTGTCTAGCACCAAGGTGTTCAGAATACTGTACCTTCTCCAGACATGACTGGAGAGAATTCCCAGAGTCAGAGGAATTACAGCAAAGCATTATCGCCATGCACAGGTAAGTGAGTGTCTATTGTAAAATTTAATTTAAATGAGCATCTATAGGATACTGCTGTTCTGGAGACAGTGGGATTGGTGTTCAATAGAGTGCCACCAACTGACCTTGTAGTTTCTACTGGAGGACTTCAATGCTCATGTGGGGAATGATGGAGATACCTGGAGGGGATTGATTGGGAGGAATGGCCTCCCTGGTCTGTGCTAGTCATGGATTGTGCATAACTAATACCATGTTCAAACACAAGGTTGCTCATAAATCTACTTGGTACCAGAGCACCTTGGGCTGAAGATCAATGATCGACTTCATAGTTGTCTCGTCAGACCCAAGGCCATATGCTCTGGAAAGTCAGGTGGAGAGAGGCAGAACTGGTAACCTGATTGGTGGTGAGTTGGATCCAATGCATGGGACGCCAGCTGGATAGACAGGAGGCCCAAATGATCAGTGCGAGTCTTCTGGGAACATCAGGTAGAGGACCCTGTGGTGAAAGACTTCAATTCTCACCTCTGAAAGAAATTCTCCTGCATTCTGGGTGAGATCTTGGACATTGAATCTGAGTGGACCATGTTCAGGGCCTCAATCATTGAGGCAGCCACAAAAAGCTGTGGCCTGAAGGCAGTTGGTCCCTGTCATGGTGGCAACCCTAGTATCTGCTGGTGGACTCCAGTGGTGAGGGAAGCTGTCAAGGCAGTGAAGGAGGCCTTCTGAGCAATGCTCGTGAACTGGACGCCTGATACAGCTCAGAGGTACCTGCTGGCTAAGAGAGCTGTGGTTGTTGAAATGAAAGCCCAGGCTTGGGAGAAGTTTGGCGAGACCATGGAGAATGACTATCAGACAGTCTCAAATGTGTTCTGGTAAAACATATGTTGCCTTAGGAGGCTCAGCGGGATGTTGCCCAGGCCGTACTCAGAAAGGTGGTGAAACGCTGACCTCGACTGAGGAGATTGCCGAGAGGTGGAAGGAACACTTTGAGGAACTCCTCAACCTGATGGACACGTCCCGCTTCCAGGAGGCAGCACTGGAAACCTCCATGAGACCGGATCTGGTTCTGCTGCTGAGGTCAATAGGGTGGTAAATGGAGGGGTGGACAAGATTTGCCTGGAGATGTTGAAACCACTGGACAATGTTGGGGTGTGGTGGTTAACGCGCATCTTCAATGTTGCATGGAAGGTGGGTGCAGTACCTCTGGACTGGCAAACCAGGGTGGTGGTCCCAATCTTTTAAGAAAGGAGACTGACGGATGTGTTCCAACTATAGGGGGATCACACTCCTCAGCCTCCCCAGCAAAGCCTATGCCAAGGTGCTGGAGAGGAGGTTACGCCTGTTAGTTGAACCTCAGATTCAGGAGGGACAATGCAGATTCCATCCTGGCAGTTGAACGATGGACCATTTGCTCTCTCATAGATACTTGAGGGGTTGTGGGACTTTGCTAATCCAGTCTATTTTTGTTTTGTAGACCTGGAGAAGGCATATGACCATGTTCCCCGAGATGTCTTGTGGGAAGTGCTGTGGGAGTATGAGGTGCCGGTGCCACTTTTGTGTCCTATCTGGTCCCTCTATTCTCGGAGTGAGAGTTGTGTTTGTATTCTTGGTATTAAATAGAGTTTGTTCAAGGTGCGCATTGGACTCCACCAAAGATGTATCTTGTCCCCACTCCTGTTCATGATTTTCATGGACTGGATATCAAGGCACAGCTGAGCTGTGGAGTGCATCCAGTATGGGGACTCTCTGCTGTTTGCAGATGATGATGTCCTTGCTTCTTCAGACTGATTTCCAACATGCTCTCTAACGTTTCACTGCAGTGTGTGAAGCGGCTGGGACGAGAATCAGCACTTCCAAATCAGAGGTCGTGGTCTTTGCTCGGAAGAAAATGGACTGCTCTCTCCAGGTGATGGGGGAGCAGCTGCCCTTAGTGGATAAGTTCAAGTATCTAGGGATCTTGTTCACGAGTGATGGCAAGTGGGAACATGAGATCAACTGACAGATTGGCGCAACTGTGATGCGGGTGCTGTACCAATCCATGGTGGTGAAGCAGGACCTGAGTTCTCTGGTGAAGCTTTCTGTTTACAGGTAACTTTATGTCCCATCCTCTCCTATGATCGTGAACTTTGAGTAATGACCGAAAGGACGAGATTGTGGGTACAAGTGGCACAAATGAGGTTTCTCTGCAGAGTGGCTGGGCTTACTATTCAAGATAGGGTGAGGAGCTTGGCTATATGGGAGGGCCTCGGAGTAGAGCCGCTACTCCTCCGGATCAAGAGGAGCCGGTTGAGGTGGTTCGGGCACCTGATAAGGATGCCCCCAGGAGGCTTCCATTAGAACTTATACTGGGCATGTCCCAGTGGGTGGAGGCTCCGAGGCCGACCCATGACACACTGAAGGGATTATATCTCCGGGCTGGCCTGGGAACACTGCAGGGAATCCACCAGGAGGAGCTGGAACCTGTTGTAGCGGAAAAGGAGGTCTGGTCCTCCCTACTCGCTATGCTGCTGCCATGACTCTTACGCGGAAAAGCGATATAAAGGAAAAAAAAGACCACCAGTCAAGCTGGAAAGTAACGTTTTATGCAATATACATTCCACAAATGTCCAATAGTTTTCTTAGATTTTAGTGAGATCTACACACTCAGCCAGGTTTGAAGGAAATTTTTTTGAGTAGCTTTCACGTTTTAAACATTTTAAAATCCTGCAGGTAAGTGGAGGGTCCCTTAAACAGTGTTCTTATGAAGAAAAAGGTACAAACAGTTTTTAGGCAGGGTGTCTCTTTGCCGTGCCCTGAAAATGCTTGAGAAAGTGGTTTTTCACATCAGTCTCACTTGAAGAACTACTGTCTGTTAAAAAGTGCGTTACAGTGTCAGAACTGAAAATCTTTTAGATGCTAGGCAACCCTTCATAATCCCACCGGTTTTCATATCATCATCTTGATAATCCAGTCCTCTCTTTCTCTCAAATTTTGGATTTGAAGCTACATTAACTGTATTGATTCCTATTCCTATTCAGATGGTAAATAAAAACTGCTGTAATTCCTCTGACTCTGGCAATTCTCTCCAGCCATGTTTGGAGAAGGTACAGTGTTCTTGAACACCTTGGCGTTAGATGGGTTGTCTTAGAAATTTTACTTGATCTGAGCTTTGTATAACCTCTTGGTTTGCCATCTAATTATTGTAGGAAGGTAACTTTACGCTCTTTACAGCTAAGAAATACCATACTAATTAACACAAATTACCTGTATGGTATAAAGAAGAACAGGAGTACTTGTGGCACCTTAAGGCCTAACAAATTTATGCATCCGAAGAAGTGGGCTGTAGTCCACGAAAGCTTATGCTCTAATAAATTTGTTAGTCTCTAAGGTGCCACAAGTACTCCTGTTCTTCTTTTTGCGGATACAGACTAACACGGCTGCTACTCTGAAACCTGTATGGTATAGTTCATGTGCAGAAAATAGAGAACCATATTGGCTTCATATGACTATTTGTTCTGCTCTACTGAAACAAGATTTAAACGTGGGAAACACACTCTGCATTATTAATGTTTTTTGTAATTTAGAAGCTGGCAGCTGAACATATGCTGTAAATACTTGATAAGTACAACAGTCATGTCTAATACAATCCCTTTTTCTCATCCATCACTAGGTTGACTGTCTCATATGCTTCTGTGCTGCCATCAACAAATTTGATATTTGAAATTTGAATATTTCATTCAGTTCATACTACAAACCTCTCCTGAGCTTTCACATTGTCTTCTGCTTGCACAGTTGTACTCCTTCAGTGGGCAGTAAGCATTCTGCTCCTTTGGTTAGGACAGAATACTTGGAGTTGGGATTCTTGGTTCTGTTCCCAGCTCTCTTTGCTGTCTTCAAGAAAATTACTCTAGATTTAGATCAGAGTAAAAAGAGCAGTGCAGTTCAGCAGAGTTACTTCAGACTACATCAGTATAAGAGAGTAGAATTTGGCACTTTGTGTGCTTGGGAAAATCACTTAGGGAAACTGTGGTGCAGAATTTATCTCCTTAGTTGAGGACAGTTTTTTTTGAAGATTAATGTTTATAAAGAACTTGGAGGTCCACCAACAGGTGCTGTTTGTAATAGCAGAAGGTATAAAATGGAGGACTTGCCTGGATAGAGGTGTCGGGTCATCAGCCTGTGGGGAAAATAACAATGTTGGGTGTCAGTGACAATGCAGTAATTTTCTCTTTAGACTTTAAAAATAGATTGGCAGCCCTCTTTGGGAATGTTTAGTGTTTGTGATTGCCATTGTACTGGGATGAGTGGATGAGAATGTGTCTGAGATGTATGTAATGGATGGCACCTGTTAATAAATGTAAACTAAATTGTTTGCCTCTTAATACTGTTTTGGGAGTCAAACAGGGCTATGTTATTGATCCAACACTCTTCTCCGTTTACGTTGCCGTGATCCTGATTCTCATCCGCGACCACCTTCCTGAAGGAATCGGGATTGAGTATCGTATGGATGGTCAAATCCTCAATCTCTGACATCGCCAAACAAAATAGATCACAATAATTGGCATCACTGACCTTCAGTATGCAGATGACTGTGTCATTCTGGCATGTATGGAGGCTGATCTCCAAAGTACCCTAAATCTTTTTGCAGATGCCTGTCACAGCCTGGGTCTCTCTCTCAACATTGGGAAAACTAAGATACTATACCAGCTCTCACCTGCACAAACTGCTTTTTGTACTCCACAAATCACCATCAGTGGAGAACTCCTGGAAAATGTGGACCATTTTCCATACCTTCACAGCCACCTCTCCCAAACAGCCAGCATAGAGACAGAAACTGAATACAGGATCCGCTGTGCCAGCACATCCTGTGGAAGACTACTCAAACAAGCCTTCAATGATAGGGATCTGCAAACAGGCACCAAGATCTTGGTTTACAAGGCAGTTGTCATCCCCACCATTCTCTATGAATGTGACACCTGGGTAATCTATAGACAACATCTCAAATGACTGGAGTGGTTCCAACAGAGCTGCCTCAGGAGGATTCTCAGGATCAGCTGGGAAGACCAACACACTAACATCCGCGTTTTCTCTGCAGCCAGCATCAACAGTATAGAAGCACAGGTCATAAAACACAAACTTTGCTGGGCTGGCCATTGTGTATGTATGCCTGATGCTTGCCTCCCAAAGCAGGTACTCTTCTATCCATTAAGTTTAGGGAAGAAGGGTTCTCGGAAGGCAGTGGAAGTGCTTCAAAGACATACTGAAATTACGCCTTTAAAAGGGAGGCATCAATCCAGCAAACTGGGAGGACAAACGGGCTGCTAACAGGGAGTTTCACAAGGGAGTTTGGAAGGGGAGTGGGAAGGGAGTTGGGGGTCCCTTTATTCCCCTTAAAACCTATAAACTAAACTACATTCAAAACTTCTTGCTTAAACAACCCTTTCATTAACTAGAAGACAATGCAGGCAGAAGCCCAGCTGGAGAGTGGGGGCTATCCAGTTTATTGTGCTGAGTGCAGCATGTATGATTACCTGCCCTGTGGGCAGGTGGCGTATGTGTGCATTTGGTGCAGGCTCCTGGCCCTCAGAGACCACGTACGGACTTTGGAGGCCAGGGTGGCGGAACTGGAGGAGCTAAGGGAGGCAGAGAGGTATGATGAAGATGCTTTCCGGGACACTGTAGAATTGTCCCACCTCCGGTCAGATAACCTCTTTGCTGTTGAGGAGGATGAAAGGCCCAGGGAAGCAGAGCAGTCAACGGGAGCAGAGGGAAACCTTCCCATAGTTGGGACCCTCCTTCCAGGTGGTGCTGGGGTTGCCTCTTGCACTGAGGTTACCTCTCTGGGGGAGGGAACTCCAGTTGCTAGGAAAAGGCAGGTGTTAGTAATGGGAGATTCGATCATTAGAAATGTAGATAGCTGGGTTTGTGATGACCGGGAGAACTGTATGGTGACTTGCCTGCCTGGTGCGAAGGTTGCGGATCTCTCGAGGCATCTAGTTCTGCTGTAAAGGATTCTGCAGAGCCAGCCAGCCCACCCTCCCCACCCCCGTTTTCTGATGCACTCGGTATAATTCTGTTTCAGCTTGTGGTCTTAGACTGTAATCCTGTAATAGCAGAGGACCAGTTTTGCTCTTCTATTGTTCAGAGTTGTATAGTAACGAAACATTTGAAATTTGGCCTGAACTTCTCTAACAAGTTCATGGACAATTTAAAAATAAAGCTGGTTGATGTCTTCCTTGTGAACATCTAAGGCTTAGCAGAGTTTAATGCAGAGCCTGCTCTGACATGCCAGTTCTCCCTGCCCACTCTGACAGGTCCAGGCTGAGGTAAGTTGTAGAAGTCTGATTGGAACTTTGAAGTAGAAATACTCAAAACAAAATGTGCCTTATGGTCCTGGACAGAAGAAAGCCGTGATATTATACACCCATGGTTATGTGACTTTTAGTGTCTCTACTGCTTGGTTAGTTTTTGGAATTTGCAGAAATTACTAGCGTTTTTTCCTTTGAGAAGACAATTGCAGTAAAGATGAGATCTAGCCCCTTCCTCATATAATTTAACTCTATAAGGTATGAATTCCAGTGTTGGTGGTGGAGAGTGTCATGCAAGAGGGTAAAGAGGTGTGTTGATAAAATAAAAATGCTGATAATTAATAAACCAAAATTTCATTTGGCAAGCTTTAAATGGGACTCTAGTCATCAATCTCTCTCATCTCTTAGACAATTTAAAGTGACCTATATAAATATTGGAGACAAGGTGGGTGAAGTAGTATCTTTTATTGGACTAACTTCTATTGGTGGAAGAGACAAGCTTACACAGAGCTCTTCTTCAGGTCAAAATGTTTCTCTAATATCCTCAGACCAACATGGCTACAACACCATTGCATATAAAAGAAATAGAGCATTTAAACTAAGTAAAGGTTATTATAAAACTAAACTTGATGGTTTGAGTCTGTTGGCCAGAGCAAAGCTAGGAGATGTGTGAACTCTTGTAAGAAATGAATGAAACTGTTTTGAATGGTGAGTAGCAGGCATACTAATTATTTCAGGAAAAATTGGATGATTCCAATGATGAGTTTAAAGGGTTATTGTTTTATGCTTGAGCTGTCAGTTGCCTTTTTGGAAGTCTGAAGGGAAACTTTCACTGATGCTTCTCTCACCCAGAGTGGTAATGTGGTTGTGGGGGGTGTGTGTGTGTGTGTAATGCTGTCCTCTGGCAAAAAGACACAAACACACATGCAAGAGCGCAAGTATAACTGCTTGAAAAGGTACTTTTTTTTTAATTTAGTTTTTATTTTTTTTAAAGTTCCATTTACTTCAGTGCAGCTGCTCAGTTGAGTAAAGTTACATAAGTGTTTGCAGGGTCTGGCCCTAATTACAGAGTAGGATCAAAAGACTTAAGCACAGAGAAGGAATGAAGAAGTAGTAAGGCACAGGAGGAAGACAATAAGATTATGTGTTTACATGGAAGGTTAACATTCATGGCTTGGTAACCAGGGCTTTTTGGGTTTAGTTACCTGTAAAGCCTGTATACCAGCTCAATAACTACTAGGTGGTGGTTAGAAACTACTTATTGAAGTATTGGTATCATAACTTCAGTGTGAAGAATGCAACAAAGTGTATAACTAAAAGCCACCAAGTTATATTTAAATTCTGTTATATTTCAGTCCAGTTTTGTTGGTTCTTTGGAATAAAAAGACAGTGGATTTTTTTCATCTTTATAGTTGCTTGTTAAGTAAATACCTGGATGTATCAACCTTGCTTTCAAATTTAATTTCTGAAATGAATTGAAAAATATAGACTCTCCAAGGCTTTCAGATCAGTGTGTCATGATATCACTACAGGGCAGAGTTAGTTTCTGCTAAAGGACAAACGGTCAGCCACAAAGAATGAGTTGGGTCTAAAAGACAATTCATCCTTTACATTTTTATTTTTTAAGTCTTCACAAGATTTCAGTGAATCCTTAACTATGTGGGAAATTTGAAGAGTCTGACGGCTCAGTTAAGGTTGTTTGGGCAGGATTGCATAGATTCTGATTTTGCCCAAAGTGCCAAAAACAAACTTTTTTTTAAAAAGGAAAAAGTAGGAGGGGAGGAAAAGAGAAAAACTGAAGGAAATTTGCTCGCAAATACAAACTCTGCCTTGGTGTCACTGGCAGATCTTAAATTCTCTTAATCAGCCCATTCACACTTAGCTCTGTGTCTGTGTATTGGGACTAGAGGTGAAGAATAATCTTCCCTTAAAGTATGATTTGTATAAAATGAGTGCGGATAGAATATCTGCATCTTCATTCCTTTTATATACATCTTTGTATTAAAGTACCAATTCATTGGGCCACACTTCCAGTAGCTCTGTCCCAGCCTATACTTATTCTCAGTCTCCTACACACCACCCCCACTTCCTATGCTCTACACTAGTTTGTTTTGACTGCTTCCTTTGCTCATTCCTGGCTCCTGCTTCCTTCCGTGCAGCCCTCTACACTTCAGATAGTCTCTTGATAAATATTTACACTCCTGAAGACCCACCAGTTCTGTGAAGCATTGCAGATCTGTTTTTGTTGTGCACAGCAGTGTATTGTACCTTCTTGTAAGTTTATACTATAGTTCTTCAGGGAAAGGACTCTGCTATATGGCATACTTACACTTTGTACATTGTCATGCATTTATGCTGTTTAGCCCCTCCGATTATACATTTAGCTAAATGAATATGTTGAACCCTCTCTTTTCAGTATGATGCTGTTCCAATCCAGTCGAGTGTGGTTATATGTTCCTGCCCATCCCCATCAATGGTGAGGAACCAGACAGATTCCAGCACTCCATCTGTCATTACCACCTGTGGCAGCAGAAAGGGGTCTAACATGGAGGGAACTGCAGCTGAATCAAGGTCAAGTTCAAACTCCCTACAGCAACATTCAGGACAACAGCCTCCAGAGCCTCGAAAAAAACGACGTGAGAATTTCAAATTTGGGAAGATTCTGGGTGAAGGATCTTTCTCAACAGTGAGTAATACAGCTATTTTTCAGCTCCTTGCTAAATTGGTTCAACAAACACATAACCACAGAGTCATAGAAAGAAAGGGGTGGAAGGGACCTCAAGAGGTCATCTAGTCCACCCCCCACACTGAGGCAGGACCAACTATACTTAGACCATCCCCAACAGGTGTTTGTCTAACCTCTTCTTAAAAACATGAGTGAGATTCTACCACCAACTCTGGTAACATATTCCACTACTTATAGTTAGTTTAGATATTGGGAAATACTTTCTAATTGTCCCTTGCTGCAGATGACACTGATTATTTATTTCTTGTCCTACCATCATGGACATGGAGAACAGTTGATCACTGTTCTCTTTATAACAACCCTTAACCTATTTGAAGACTGCTATCAGGTCCCTCACAACTCTTCTTTTCTCAAGATTCAAACATACAGTGTTTTTTTTGTTTTGTTTTTTTTTAAACTTTCCACAAAGGTCAGGTTTTGTAAATCTCTTACCATTTTTGTTGCTCTCCTTGGCATGCTCTCCAGTTTGTCCACATCTTTCTTAAAACATGGCATCCAAACCTGGACAGATTCCTCTAGCCGAGGCCTCACCGTTCCCATGCAGAATGAGTGTTACTTCCCATGTCTTACATATAAAACTCATGTTAATACACCCCAGAATATTAGCTTTTTTTCACAACTGCTTCACATTATTGGCTTATGTTCCATTTGTGTTCTGCTATATACCCTCAGATCCTTTTCTGCAGTACTACTGGTTAGTCAGTTATTCCCCATTTTGTATTTATACATTTACTTTTTCCTTCTAAAGTGTAGTACTTTGTACTTGTCCTTACTGAGTTTCATCTTGTTGATTTCAGACCAATTCTCCAGTTTGTCAAGATCATTTTGAATTCTAATCCTGTTCTTTAAAGTCCTTATTATGACCCCTTCCTGCTTGGTGTCAGTCACAAATTTTATAAACTTAATCTCCTCTTCATTATCCAAGTCATCATTAAAAATGTTTAAGAGTACCGGACCCAGGACAGGCCCCTGCGGTGTCCCACTAGATATGTCCTCCCAGTTAGACAGTGAACCATTGATAACTTCTGAGTACACTTTTTTGACCAATTTTGCACCCATATTACAGCAATTTTGACCACATTTCCCTGGTTTGCTTTTCAGACTATCATATGGGACTGTGGCAAAATCCCTACTAAAATCAAGGTATATCATGTCTACTGCTTCCTCCCCGTGCAGTAGACCAGTAACCCTATCCGAGGAAATTAGGTTGGTCTGGCATGATTTGTTCTTGGCAGATCATTGTTGGCTACTACCTATCTCCCTGTTACGCTCTTGGTGCTTACAAACTGATTATGCATCCGAAGAAGTGGGCTGTAGTCCACGAAAGCTTATGCTCTAATAAATTTGTTAGTCTCTAAAGTGCCACAAGTACTCCTGTTCTTTTTACAAACTGATTAATAATTTGTTCCAGTATCTTTCCAAATATTGAAGTTAGGCTGACTGGTCTATAATTCTCTGGTTCTCATCCCCTATTTAAAGATAGGTACTATGTTTGCCCTTCTTCAGAGTTCTGGAACTGCATGTGTTCTCAAAGATAATTACTAATGGTTCTGAGATTTTCAGCTAGTTCCTTTTAGTACCCAAGAGTGAATTTTGTCAGATCCTGCCAACTTGAATACATCTAACTTAGCTAAATATTCTTTAACTTGTTCTTTTCCTAGTGGCTTGTTTTCTCTTCTCCCTTGTCAATAGTAATTGTATTAAGCAGCGGTTCACAACTGACTTTTTTAATGAAGACTAATGGATATTTTGTGTCAAACATCTAGTACAATAACTCTTCACTTAACGTTGTAGTTATGTTCCTGAAAAATGCGACTTTATGCGAAACGATGTTAAGCGAATCCCATTTCCCCATAAGAATTAATGTAAATAGAGGGGGTTAGGTTCCAGGGATTTTTTTTTTTTTTGGTTCCAGACAAAAGACATTGTATACATATGCAGCATAAATTTTTTTTTAAACAATTTTAAACAAACAGTTTAATATTGTACACAGCAATGAATGATTGTGAAGCTTGTTTGAGGTGGTGGAGTAAGAGGAAGGAATATTTCCTAGGGAATGCCTTGCTGCTAAATGATGAACTAGCACTCAGCTGAGCCCTCAAGGATTAATACGCTGTTGTCACACTCTACAAGGCAGCATGGACTGAGGCAGGAGGGAGGAAACGCAATAGATGCAGGCATTAGTTGCAAACACTTCCCTGCAAAAACTGAACATGATGATGAGGCCATGCTATCCAGCTGGAGTGCACCACTCCCTCCTCCTGACAGCACATGCACGGCTACACAGGTGCTGACTTTCCAAAGTGCTGGGGGGTGCATGCATATATGAGAGAGAGAGAGAGAGACATGCATTGCCCCTTTAAGTATGCTGACACCACTTCAAGTACGTTGTCCTTTTAAGGAGATCAGACAGGAAGCAACAACTTCCAGCCAGCTCCCTCCTTTCTGTCCCTCTTCTCTGCTTGTGGAGAGGGGGTACAGAGCCCGGGGAGGGGGGGAGAAGGAGCAGGGGGACTTTCTGATATCAGCACCTCTCTCTCCCGCTCCCCCAGCAAGCAGGAAGCTCCTGGGAGCAGCTCCAAGGCAGAGGGCAGGGCAGGAGCAGGAGCAGCACGGCAGCGGGGGGAGGGACAGCTAAACTGCTGCTGGGCAGCTGCCAAGCACATACCTTACAGGGAATTTAGGGGAGCTGATGGGGGGAGGGGAGGCTGCTGGCCCCCCGATTCTAATCCCCACAAGTAAGGGCTGCTCTTCCAGAGAATCCTGCAGGCAGTGGACAAAGCAGGCAGCTGCCAAACCATGTTATAAGGGAGCATTGCACATCTTTAAATGAATTTGTTCCCTAATAGATCAGCAACGTAACAATGTTAACCGGGACAACGTTAAGTGAGGAGTTACTGTATGACTTCCTCGATCAGGACTCTCTTTATGCATTAGTAACGATAATGAGTAACATTTTGTTCTTTGATTTTTTTTTTCTTTCCTTTTATATTTGAATAAAGATCACTTCTGACAGTATTTAAGCATATTGCTCAGTAACTCAGTTATTGCAGAAGCCTAGTACTGGCTGTTACAATGGAAATAGTTTGACAACCTATTTACTTATATTCTTATACTGCACCCATCGCTGCCTTCGACATTCAGGTCAGGCCACAAGTGCAGACCAATAGATGTTCACATGCTCATAATTTCAGTTTTGTGAGACTGAAGCAACACATTGTCCATTTTTGGTTCTTATAAAGATACTTCCTTTTAGTTCCTACAGAAACTCCTTGGGTGAGCTTTGAAACTTCAAATTTGGCATATAAATAGTCATTGAGAAATTTATCCTCAACCAAGTTTGGAAAAAAACAATGGTTGAATAATTGAGTGTTAACGAGGGCCAGTTTGCAGTGTGCAGTAGAAAAGGTCATTAAGTTTACACTTCAAGATATGGTGTTTATGCATGCTGATCCACTTTGTGCATCCACCCTTCAGTTCACATAAAAAGCACCCTTCTGCCTTAAATACTTGAATTTTAAGTTTTCAGAAGACCTAATGTCCCAATGTGTGTGTTTAGTGGCTTAAAAGCGCTTATGGTGCCATAAGGTGGTGGAGTTTCTCATGCTCTTTTAAATATTTAAGATTTACTTTAATCTGGTCTGAAGGATTTGAACTGAGTTAGAGGTTTATGCCATTGTAAGAACTTAATGCACCTCAAAACATGATGCCACTGTAAGGATTTCAATTAAAGGGGAAGAAATTTTGCAAAAAAAAAAAAGAAACAAAACACCCCTCTTTCTGACCACATCTGATAATAAATATTGTAGCCTGAGGGCTACATGTTTTAAAGATTGTTTGTTATATATTTGAAATTTTTTTTATAAATGCATAATTTTTAAACCTTGACTGTTTCTAATCTGACTTCTCATCTGCTTCTGTCAACTTCAGACTTCTTACACTCAGATAATAGAAAAGTGAACATCCCTCCTACAGTTTTTATTGAGAAGTAAACTTTCAACAAAATGCCCACTTCTGGAGCAGTGTAACTCTGTTTACATAAACCTATTCAGGGGGTGTAAAACGGTTAGCCTTAAAGTATAATACTTAATAGTACCTATTTGAAGTAAATTAAGATGTTGGAGTATTCTACTCTAATTTAAAAAAAATTGGCATATAAACAAGCATGGTATGACGATAGAAAATAATTTGGTGTAGATTATGTGAGAACTAAGTATAGATTTATATTCTTCCTAATGCATTGTTAGAAGCCGAATATGAAAACTAGTTACTGGAACATTCTAGATAATCTGATGTAGCATAGGGTTACCATATTTTGAGTGTCCAAAAAGAGGACACTCCACGGGGCCCCAGCCCCGCCCACACCCAAGCCCCAACTCCACCCTTTCCCCAAAGTCTCCGCCCCCTCCCCTGCTTCCCGCGAACATTTGATTCGCGGGAAGCCTGAAGCAGGTAAGGGGTGAGGGGTGGAGGGAGGAGGCGCGGCCCAGTCTGGCCCCCCCCGGCGTCTCCAGCCTGGGTCGGCTCGGGCCCTGGGGTGCCGGCCCCGGGCCAGTCCCCAGCCCAGCACCCCCAGCACCGCCGGCCCCTGGCCCCGCATGTCCCGATTTTCCCGGACATGTCCGGCTTTTTGGGATTTCCCCCCGGACGGGGATTTGAGGCCCAAAAAGCCGGACATGTCTGGGAAAATCTGGACGTATGGTAACCCTAATGTAGCAGAGACCTTCTTGCTTGTATTCAGGCAAGGAGACACTGTGCATTCAGCTGTTGTGTTTTGTGTGTATCTGATCAAAACTCCCCTATTATGAAACTACTTATTCCATACAGACTGTAAATCCACTTGCATTCCACTAACACATTCCTTCTGAAACTTTTTTCTTTTAAAAAATTTGAAACCATTGTCTTGAAAGCCTCTTCTCCTCCCAACCCCCTCACCCCCTTCACCACTGCTGTTTGGAACTCTTCCACCCTTTTTCATCAGTGAACTGTTTTATTTTGTCAAATTGTAGGCTACATTGAAAGCCTTTCTGCTGCTTCTAACTCTTAATCTTCTGGATAAATTGATTAAAGTGCTCAAGGACACTATGCAGGACATGGAAACATACAATAGCAGTCTTTTTATTTATTTATTTATTTATTTATTTATTTTAGAGCATATAAAAAGAAAAATAACTTCAGGAAATAATTTTGCTAAATTTGCCTGAAACACACAGCAGAGATGCATGTCTTCTTGTAGAAAGATCCTCAATGATTTAGTGTAGCATATTATGTTGTAACCCTTATGATTTCCTGAAGAGGAGAATAAAATCTAGTTTATTGATTACCCGGTGGTGTTAGAGGCCCTCGTTCAGCAAAAGACTTAAGCGTGTACTAAACTTTAAATACATTGACTTCAGTGGGACTTAAGAACATGCTTAATTGATTTGCTGATTTGATGATGTGGAATATCTATGGCAAGGGGTTCATTAAACATCTATTGGCATAGGGACTGAGGTTAATACAAAATTCAAACTGTGACTGGGAATGAAGACCAAGGTGGCATCCTTGTATATCTTTTTAATGAACCAGTTACATTGTGGGTTTTTTCCCCTAAACCAGGTTGTCTTGGCCCGAGAATTGGCAACTTCCAGAGAATATGCCAGTAAGTAATGATTCCTTCAAGTTAAATGTTTTAGGCATAACATTGAAATAGGTATCTTTAACTATAATCACTTTAAATTATTCTGTTATCTCCTTCCCCTCTAATGATGGAAGAGTGGGAGCAACTATTAATCAGGGACGTTTGGCATTTTTTAGAGTGTCAATGTTATCTAACCAATCAGTTTGCAAAACTACTTAGTTTACAACATGCCTTGTTTGGGCTCAAGTCCTCTGCATTTTCATTGTTCTTCTTCGTCTTCAAGTTAAAATTCTAGAAAAACGTCATATCATAAAAGAAAATAAGGTCCCCTATGTGACCAGAGAGAGAGATGTAATGTCCCATCTGGATCACCCTTTCTTTGTGAAACTCTACTTCACATTTCAGGATGATGAAAAGCTGTGTATCCTTTTTGAATTAAATATTTATTACGAAGTGTTTGAAAGTAGCAAGTGAATTATTTCATTAAAACCTATAGATCTTTACTGGAATAAGAAAAACATGGAAAGAAACTGAGCAGCATTTTCTTTGGGGTGATAAACTCTTTAGCATCTAATCATTATTGAAATAGCTACTTGAATTCTTGAGTAGATATTAAACCACAAATATGTCAAGTATTTTCAAACAGGAGGTCTCAAGTTTATGTAACACTATTTATACATGCCAGTTTAAATAGACATAGTAATATAACCTACACCCAAAATTTCATGACCCTTTAAATGATCATCACATAGCAGAAACTATATATTTTAAAATATTTTTAAGCCGGTAGTGTTTTTCCAAGAAACTATTTTTCTAGTCACTTTTTTTTTTATATAGGAGCTACCATATTGTGTTCTGCTGCAAAACTACCAAGAGGCAGAACAGAAATAACAAACCTAGGGTTGCCAACTTCCTATTGGCTGAAAACCGGACTCTGAGGTCCCACTCCCTCCTCTACCTCTTCCCCTCCCCCCCCCCCACAAGGTCCTGTCCCATCCCCTACTCTGCCTCTTCTCCCAAGGCCCCGCAATCTCCCTCTCCTGGCTGGATCATCTCCACCTCACTCCCCTGACCAGGTCCAGGACAGGATAGGGACAGGAGCTGCTGCAATCGGATGTGAAGTCTGCCTGCAGGTAGGAGGCAGCCCTGGCTGTGCAGGGGCAGGTGTGAGTTGATGACACTCCTCCCCCACGTTAACTGGACTTTTGGTGTCTGGTCAGTATATCTGACTAGACACTGCCCAGTCTCCTTTTCAACCTGACTTTCCTGTTGAAAACCGGGCACCTGGCAACTCTATCCTGAACTCTACTAACATCATTAATACTATAATATAAATTAAAAAATCAAACTGACTATATCTGTACTTTATAAGAGATGAACAGGGAAAACTCAGTATTAACTGTATTAGCAGTGTCAAAATTAGTAGGAGAAGATTGTGTTTAAGTTGATTTATTTAAAATTTGTTTTCTTACAATATTTTACTTTTGATACAGGCGGTAAAACAAAAACTGAATTTTAAAAAAAGGCTTGGCCATGTTCCTTTCTTATATTCAGTAATTTGTGTCCATTAAATCATCAGAGTTGTTAAGCTTCTCTCATCTAAAATGGCATGTAGAGTAATCTGAATAATGGGGCTAAGGCATTGAAGAGGTTCTGCTTGAGCCTTTTAGTAGCAGTTCTTAGAATTACTGTGCAAGAGACCTGACTGGTCATTGGTTACAGTGTGAAGAGGAGATCCTCTGTGTCCCAACAGGAACGTGTAGTCTTTATTCCCCAAGGCATCTCTCTCCAGCCATTCTTAAAGGTTTGTTTATTTCAAGTTAATTTTGTGTTGGTAAGTATTCTCTCTTCAGAGGGCTGGCGTCTGAGGTCCCCTTTTTATTCATAGAATAGTTACAATACCAAGCTATGGCAAACTTCCCTCTGAGCTTTCTGCTCTGTAGTGGTGCTTTCTAGGGATGAAAAGATAGATCTAGTCTCCTTCCAGGGCTCATTTTATCCTTCATGATATACTTACTGAGGCTACCAACAGTAGGCAGGATGTATTAGTCTCTTTTTGTAATGTGGACACCTGCTCACTACAAACTGGACTGAAACCAGTGCATTTTGTATAACTCTCCAAACGGCAGTCAGATGGTATGACCCTTAAGGCAAATTTTCAGCCTGGCCATAACTGGGTCTCTATTTTTTGCAGGAGCTAATAGCTATAGGTAAAGTTTTAATCAATTATTTAAATGATTTAGACATGTAATTAACCATGTCTCAAAACAGAGGATTTAAGCATCTAAAGTACCATATAAAAATGGAGAGCAGTGTCAAAAAATGTTGGCTTGGATTAGGACTAAGACAGTTTTGGAATTAGGCTTTCTATTCCTTCCATAGTTCTCATTCAATCTTATTTTTATTTTAGTCCTCAAAATAAGTTTGAGTTTGATGTTTTAAAATGTTGTAATGATGATCCTTAACTTTATATTCAGATTTTGGACTTAGCTATGCCAAAAATGGAGAGCTTCTAAAATACATTCGCAAAATTGGCTCATTTGATGAGACCTGTACCAGGTTTTATACTGCTGAAATTGTATCAGCATTAGAGTACTTGCATGGAAAGGGAATAATTCACAGGTAAGGTACTTAATTGGGACCAACACATTTGCAATGGTATGTAATAAGAGTAGTTCTTTTTTTTTTTTTTTTAAAGGCTCACTTGTGATATAGTTTAAATATGAATAAATAGTGTGGTGTTTTACAAAAACTACATAACATAAATTTTTTTTTTGTGAGTATAAGTGTTCCCCTGCTGTATTATGAATCAAAATCAAACTAGTGCTTGTGAATAGAGCCCTGTAGCGGGACTGAGATTCTGTGGGTCCTGTAGGACCTGCTGCCATAATAGCAGGAGTGGGTAAAATGTACTTTATTGCAGGGAGGATTGGGTGGGCAAAAAAAACATATTGTGGCAATTTGCGGGAAAACACTAAATCTGTTGTCAGTTTGTCATAAATAGAATTTCAGCAATGTAAAGCAAGTTTTTCTTTTTTTAAATAAAGGTTATAATACTTAAATTTAAGCAAGGGATCGAAAGAGGTTTGATTTCCATAACAGGAGTTAAAGTATTTTTTTACATGGTTTAAGCAAGATTAGTTTTATTCCTTTAGTGGTAAAAAATTGTCTGAATTCCATATTTTTTATATAATATATGAGAGAGAGAGAGAGAGAACACATGGGGGAATCTCTGTCTTGTGGGATCGAAGGTTTGTGTGGGTGGGAGTGGGATACAAATACAAGAAACAATGTGGGAATGGGAGTGGATATTGCAGGGTGGGAGCGGGATTTAAGAAACAGTCGTGAGCAGGGCTCTACTTGTGAATTAGTGTGTAGGAGACTATATAAACAAAAGTAAAACTGACATTAGTCCAGGTTTTACCTTTTGCATTTCTACTCGGCTTGGACAAAGAGCAGAAATGGTGAAAAGACAATGTAGGGTATGTCTACACAGCAACTGGACATCCACGACTGGCCTGTGCCAGCCAGCCAACTCAGGTTTGCAGGGTTCGGGCTGTGGAGCTGTTTCATTGCTATGTAGACTTCTAGGCTCGAGCTGGAGCCCGAGCTTGGGGGACACAGACAGAGAGAGAGAGACACAGACACAGAGCAAGACACCCCCACAGGGTTCTAGTGCCCGGGCTCCACCTCGAGCCCAGAAGTCTACACTGCAGTGAGGCAGCCTTGCAGCCTGAGTCAGCGGGCATAGGCCAGCCATTGTTTTTTCTTCGCTGTGTAGCCATACCCTTAAAGTCTAGTTTAGATCATCTAAAATGGTGATGACAACACAGCTAAGGGTGCAGTTAATATTTATTTTGAGTCCCTTTTTAAAACTAATTTTGCTTGTTATAGGAAAATGTTGAACCTTTCTAAAAGCTTTTAATTGGGTCTCTAAAGAGCCCCAAGAGAAGAATTACAATCTTGTTGTTTGGATGAGAATATTCTGTCATGTGTACAAAATTGGTTTGCTAACTGTAAATAGATTGTACCCCTGTTTGACACAATAGCCAAATGGGCAGGGGCGGTTGGGAGTGGAGATTGTACCATAGAATCTAAAGTTGGTCATCTATTCCAAAGGTTCCCAAATGGTGGTTCCTGGAACACTTGCTCAGGGTCTCTGGAGAGATGTCTGATCATGTGATGCTGGCTCTTCTTGTTTCCAGTTATGTTAAAAAAAAACTAAAAATACATTTTCTAATATTTTTGCATAGAAACAGTTGTGAATGGGAAGGGGGAGGAAATTGGTCCATGCATTCTGACAGGGAGAAGATGTCCATGAAACACTAGGATAGAATAAACACTATAAAAGAGTTCAGGAGTTCAGTTTCCCTGCCAGTAATGTATGGGAGATTCCACAAAGGTCAAAAAACAATGCTATTTAATATCTTAATTACTTATAGGGAAGAGGGGCACTGTTTCCTGTATTGTTTTCTTTGTCTTTTATGTAATCACAAGAGTTTTTAAAATGTGTATAAATTTAACTTTATTTATGTATTTCTTTTAGTAGGGCTTTATTAGAAATCTGGCATTGTAGGAAAATTGCTTGTAGATGTCTTAAGTTTAGAATGTTATGAAGGTAATTATGGGCAGCTCAGTACTGGGTGGTGAGATCAAGTTTCTGCTGATATCACAATCATTGTACAGTTGATTTATTTAGGAAACCATATTCTATTAAAAATGCTTAGAACTCTCTTGGGGTTTTCTTGAACCCTAAGAAATATGACAGCAGATAACCAGACATCTTAAAGTGGTTCTACTTTGAAAAGTAACTCTGTAGAAATGGCACCTTCTGTTCTTCGAGCTTTTGTCCATATGGGTTCCACTGTAGGTGTCCGCACCCCTTGAGTGAGAGTCTGGAATCTTTTAACCCAGCAGTGACAATAGAAGTCTGTGCCCCACCCTGAGTATATAAAGGACAGAACAGCCCCAAGTACCACTCGGTTTCCTTCTCCCTGCCATGGCAGTGAGTTGGAGCAACATAGAGTCCTTCTGCTTCTCCGTACATCACAGATAGTAGTAGTTTTATAGGTAGTTAGGATTATTCTTAGTAGTTCTAAAAGTTCAAGTTGTTAGAGCCCATTGGCCAAAAGAACCCCTCCCCCTCCCCCCCAAAACACACACAAAAATAACTTTTTTGTTTTTCCCTTGATACCATGATTCACACATGGCTGAGTCTTGGTCCCCGGGTTTTAAAATCTGCCTAGCTTGTGACTCACCCATGCCTGCAAGCGATGCTCATGCAAAATGTTTATTCTGCTTGAGGGAGTCTCACATAACTGAAAAATATGCACTTTGCATGTCATTTTCAAAGCATACTCAAAGAGCTTATGATGCCTGTCTGAAAGTTTTCTTCACAGAGAAATCTAGAAGGAACATATCAGACTCTGAAGCTCCTTCTCTAGAGAATGGTATTCCATTAAAGCCATTGTCTATCAGTTCCCTGGCTACCAGGGAAACCACTCTAGGTGTTAACTAGTCTTCTGCATCCAAGGCTATGCCTTACCCCCATGCTTAGCATACACTGAAGCAATTACTGGGTAAGTTAACTGGTGATAGCCTAACCCAGAATATCATGACCACATTACAATGTTGTCCTCACCTGCATCCATACTGGTACTGTATCTGGCTGCGCCAGGCAATAAAGCTGTCTGAGTACTTATCCTAAGATTTATAGCACCACAATTTACTGTGCCTCTGTTTGCATTCACAGATGTTGTAAGACAACTTGTCTGCCCACTCTGATGGTTAAACACTGGTACAAGGGCTTGTTAATGGGCATTGTTGTGTTGTATGAAACAGAGATGTGTGAAGCTGGAGAAATTGCCAGCAGGTGAACTGCAAGATGGATGCTGAGCAGAGGCAGATTGATAGTCTACTTCCAGTTGGGGGGTTTATGGGAAGGGATTGGAGGACCATTGTGTCCCAACTGTTGTGGCTGCTCAACTGCACTGCAGTTACCTCAAGATAACAATACACATTAAAACCTACCTCTTTGTCTGCTCTGTAGCTCAGGGAATGGTGGCTATTATGCTGTGTAGCACTGATAGAAGTGTGTGGCTGTGTGCACTTGAAGAGTGCTATGGGAAAAACTCACGGTTGAGCTCAAGTTAAGTCTTCAGTGAAGACAAGCCTCCAAAGACCTCATGCTGCTCTGAAACATTCTGGGCTTATCCTTTTTCCTTCTCAGGTCAGTCAGAAAAATCCCACCTGCTGAAGGCAGAGATACTTTGTGTTGGTCAAAGTCTCCAGTACCAACAAAGAAAAAAAAAAATCCAGATTATATTACACTGAGGCTTCCAAGTTGATTTCCTTCAAATCAAACTGGCACAGTATACCACCAGACCCTTCAAGGGTTTGTTTCTCTACCTCACAATCACACTAGCGATCTTCTACTGTCCCTACCAGCTCATTATAACTATTGGCTGCAGAACCATCTATCACTGATTCCTCGGAACTGTGCTTCCAGCTGTGTCAGCCACTTCAGTACCAGCAAGCTTGGTGCTGATTACATTGGTACCAGTCCCTGTTATTTTTCAAAAAGCAACAGAGGGTCCTGTGGCACCTTTGAGACTAACAGAAGTATTGGGAGACTTGCATCTGAAGAAGTGAGGTTCTTACCCACGAAAGCTTATGCTCCCAATACTTCTGTTAGTCTCAAAGGTGCCACAGGACCCTCTGTTGCTTTTTACAGATTCAGACTAACACGGCTACCCCTCTGATACTTGTTATTTTTCAGTGACCTTTTATAGCTCCAGTGGACTTAATGATCACTCCAGAACTGGAGTCTCCTCTAATGGACTTTTCTCTGCTTTCTATGGGTTTGAAGATGGTTCCAGTACAGAAACTAAAGGTACTAGACATGAAGATCCCCTTTGACCTTCATCACTGGTACCAATGGCTGTCTCTTAGGAGATACAGGGATTCCATGGAGAAGTTCTACTATTCTGACTCCTCCTCTCGTGATAGTAGGAGTAACTTCTCTGTTTTATCCTCATTCTCCAAATATAATCCTGGAAAGGGAGGTGAGGAGGAAACTTTCTCTTCAGAGGTCCCAGCTTCTGACAGGACTCAAACTTCATTGTTTCCACTACTTTGATATTCCAGGCCTTATCATTATGGGACATAGTTGTGACCTTACTGGGAAGGATTGAACCCACAGCAATTTCCAGGTCCTGACTCTTCTAAGTTAAGGTGAAGGAATCAACCCCTTCATAAGGAACCAGCCAAGACTGTACATTCTGCAGATCAACCTATCATGCAAGAGGTTGAACAGGGTCCTCGTTTTGGAGAGGATGAAGGGGAGCCTTTGGAGGAATATAACGTTCAGCCCCTTCTGCTTGCAGTATCCTCTTAATCTCTGGATGAAGCAGTTGTTCTTCTTCGAGAGATGTCCCTGTGGGTGCTCCACTCCAGGTGTTGGTGCGTCCCTGCGCCTTTGCTCAGGGATGCACCAACACCTGCAGTGGAGCACCCACAGGGACACTCATCTCGAAGAACGTCAGTTACTGCACAGGGTGAGTAACCTCCTCTTCTGTCATCGTCTGCTACGATAGATTTCAGTGCTTTTCAAGACTTGCTTAAGAGGAAGGCCAAGGCTTTTTAGAAATTCCTCTTGAGATGGTTCAAGAGGATTCTCAATCTCAGGGCCACTTGGCCTTGCCATTCAATAAGGTAATACTCGCTGCTGCTAAAGAACTCTGGCAACCCCCTGCCTCAGTTGTGGCAACATCTAAGAAAACAGATCACAAATGTCAAGTACTTCCCAAAAAGTTTGAATATTTCTTTGCACATCTAATCCCACTGTCTCTTATGGTTACAAGTACCCACAAATGTCCAAACAATGTGCCCCCCCCCAAGTTGACTCCCAGGAAGAAAGAACCCAAAAAAATGGACCTGCTTGTCAGGAAAGTATATTCTTTAGCTAGCCCTCAGATGCAGATAAGCAATTATCAAGCTCTGATGGCCAAGTACAATTTTCTCCAGAAGAACAGGGTTATGCAGCTGAACAAAAAACTCCTGCATGATATTAAGAAAGAGCTAAGTAATGTGGCCATAGAAGGGTGCACTTCGTGCCAAAGACAGCTCTTCAAGCATCATTTAGATTATTCTGATCCTGCGGCTAGATCTATAGCTTCAGCGGTATTAACTATCCACAGATCACTGTTACAGTTGGCTGGATTCCCAAAAGAAGTCCAAACTGTGATCAGGGACTTACCTTTTGAAGGTCTTGACCTTTTCAGTTTAAGGACAGATGAGGCACTTCATACCTGAAGGACTCGAGAGACCCTCCATTCTCTAGAGCTCTGTGCCCTTTCCAGAAGAGGAAGCAGAGTCTGAGCCACTATCTTTTTCTAGACAAAGGCCCGAGATGTCCTCACTGTTATCAGAGACCTTTTGGATGCTTGTAAGAGCCTTGTTATCTGAAAGAGAGAGGCCCTACCCTAAGTTCCCTCTAAGCTACATGGCCAGGCGGCCGCCCAACAAGCTATCAAGTGCTGCGCACTTCAAGTGTGCCTCTGCCCACTGTCGTGGTGCTCCTGCCCTCTGTCTTGGAGCTGCTCCCGGGAGCCTCCCACTTGCTTGCAGTGGGGGGGGGGAAGGAGGGTGCTGATGTCAGGGTGTCCCTCTCCCCCCACCCCGTACCCCATCTCTGCCGAGCCAGGAGAGGGGGGAGTGACAGGGCTTAGGAGTGGGACTGAGGGAGCCTGCTGAGGGCTGCTGTGTCTGCTGTGAGTGCCAATCTACTTAAAAGGGCAACGTACAGTAGCAAATCATAGGGCTGAAAAGAAACAGTAGCGATCAGGATTTTAGTGAGTCTCCACCATTTGGGCTGCATTTTACCATCATCTGAAATACTGCGCTTTAATTAAAACAATCCCTGAGTTTCTGTCTTTTTCCATTGTGAATATAGAGTCATAACACTGTAAATTGATGTGTAAACACTAAAGTAACAGTAACTTCCACAGAGGAGCTGCCTGTGGTGGAGAGAGAGGGCTGGGTCCTCTGTAGAATAGGGGGGAGGGAGTGGGGGTTTCAGTGAGGAATGTGGTCTGGGAGATGTGTTCTTCCATCCTGGATCCATGTTGCCCAGGACTGGGGCAATGGCCTGACTTCTCTATCGGTGCACAGCTCCATGTCAGAGCTGTTAGCCAGGACTCCACACTTTGGGCGTACAGATACTTTTAGTCCCCTGACTAGTCAGCATGGGAGGAAGCCACTCCACTTCTCCCAGAACTCAAGGGCATGCTGTTATACATACTTCTGTGCCCAAGTATACACACTGGGGCTTTAAGGAAAAGCACCATATAGCGTGCGAGTTAGCAATATTGATTACCTGAAGGATTCCCCAGGGCAGATGCTGTCCTCTGGGGAGTCTTGCCAGGCTGTGAACGTATTTAGAGGCAACACGTGTCTGTCTCTCACACTGCGTGTGTGTGTGTCTGTCTCACACACATAATCTTTCACACTCACCTCCCAACACATACTTGTGGTGGTGATGTTACTACTTGATATTTCCTGCAATGCACATATATTTTCTGTAATTTTATTCTTCCAACATGCTGTTTGAATTTTTTGATTTGTCTGTGCATTTCATAATTTTTATTTCTCTTATGCTTAAATTTAATTCTTTGAGTAGTGAGTTCTAAAATGCCTAACCTGTCCTGGCTGAAGTAATTATTCCTTTGGTAACTTTTAAAAAATATGTGTATTATATCTAGGTTTTTTGTTTCTACTGGTGACGCACATCTGCACATTACCTCGATAATTCGTGCACATAACAAAATTCATTCCGCACATGAATGGAAAAAATTAGAGGGAACATTGCAATTGACTAGTCAGTTTTAGACATGATTCAACATGAGTACTTTGTCTAATTTTGGTCTATACCAATTCCCTTTTCAGGGACCCTTGTCACAACAAACTACTGCTGGTTGAAATAGGTAGTCATCTTCACTGATGTGTGATCGAGATGGTGCCTGTGCCAAGGGGTTCTACTTCCATTTTTCTTGAAGAAAAAGGTTGGCATCCCTTTTTAGATTTGATGTCTCTACAGGTTCATCCGTTTATCAGACACACGCTGGAACTGCCAATGTATGTGACCTTGAAAATTCTGGAGTCTCTGGATAAAGACCCCCTTCAGGTCTGTCAGAGTCTCCATTCCATCAACCCTTCCCGCAAAAGACTATTGTAAGAGATGCATCTAAGCAGGGGTTGGTGGTCCCAAGAGGAGTTGTGTTTACATATAAATGCATTAGAGTAGATGGCCCAGTCATCTCGTTTGCAAAATATTCCTGCCCAGGCTTCAGAACTCCACCATCCAAATCCTGATGGACAATATGATGGTGATGTATTGTATAAACAAGCCCGTAGGGTGCAAGATCATCCTATTAGGAAGCAATCCTCTTATGGGAATGGTGCATTTGTCATCACATCCAACTCTTCATTTTTCAGGCATTCAAAATGATTTAGCTGATTTCCTCATCTGGAAAGGCTCCATCTCCAACAAATGGGAGCTAAAAGTCTCAGTTTGAGTCAGGACTGGGGCGGTGAGGGTTCTGTTGTTATTTATAGCAAATAGGTTCACCAAGAAATTACCTATATTTTGCTCCTGGAGAGGAATGAGTCCAGGATCTCTAGCAGTGGGATCAATAACTGTTGCACACTTTTCCACCTGTCCAGTTAATCCCCATAGTGCTCAGGAAAATGTCTGGACAAAGCTCAAAAAGGCTAATAGCCCCTACTTGGGCTTGTCAGTTTTGGTTTCAGATGTTGTTCATCTTTCACTCCAGCTGACTCCTCAGCTCCTGATCGTTCCTGACATCAGTTCTCAGACTGCAGTCCAGTCTTCTACCCAAACCCAGAGACTTTACACTTATCAGCATAGACACTTGCTGGTTAACCTTGCTTGAGAAGAATTGTTCATCAGCTGTTCAAGAGGTCTTGTCATAGTAGAAGAGCCTCTACTAGGCTCATATGCTTAACTAAATGGAGACTTTTTCAATATGGTCTGACTAGAGACTTACCCAGCCACGAGACTCTTCTGCCCCATTTATTCTGGGCTATCGGTTTTCTTTGAAGCACTCTGGACTGTCAGTCAGTTCTGTCAAAGTACGTTTACAACTATAACTGCATTTCACCTCAGTAAAGGGTTATATAAACTTTTTTTTTGGTCATCCATTTCCAGATTTTGAAAGGGTCTGACATTTTCCACCAGTTAGCGACCCCTTTCTGGTTTGGGATTTGTATGTAGTTTTGAGGTCATCAATGGATCTTCCTTTTGAGCCTTCATACATCTATTCTTTGTATCCCCTTTCCATAAAAACTTCATTTTTAGTGGCTGTCACTTCAGCTCATAGTGAGTGTGTTGCAGACTTCAATGGCTGGACCCCCTTACATACTATTCCATAAGGAGAAAGCTACACTCGGGCCAGGTCACACATTTCTGCTGAAAGTGGTTTTGGACTATCATTTTAACTGATAAGAAGAACAGGAGTACTTGTGGCACCTTAGAGACTAACAAATTTATTAGAGCATAAACTTTCGTGGACTACAGCCCACTTCTTCGGATATGCATCCGAAGAAGTGGGCTGTAGTCCACGAAAGCTTATGCTCTAATAAATTTGTTAGTCTCTAAGGTGCCACAAGTACTCCTGTTCTTCTTTTTGCGGATACAGACTAACACGGCTGCTACTCTGAAACCTGTCATTTTAACTGATTTTATACATTTACCTGTATTTTTTTCCCCCTAAGCCTCATGACTCCCCTGAATGTGAGACGTCCTAAAGGCCTTCAGACTTTTCATAGCCTTTGGCAGTAAATCTAAAGGACAGGCAGTTTCTGCACAGACTAGCAAAATGGATTTCCGATTGTGTTAAGATTCCTTGTACTATAAATAAGTTTCCTCTTCTGCATTCAATTAGGGCACTTTCTACCAGGGCTCAGGCTCCTCAGTAACATTTATGGGGAGTTTGTATCGGAAATTTGTAGGGCAGCTACATGGTGTTCAGCTCATACATTTACTAAACACTTTTCTATTGTGGCAGCTTTTAAGTCAAATGCTCAATTTTGCCAAGCTGTCTTGCAGCCATTATTTAGGTAGGACTTATACAGGCGAGTCTCCTCTTATGCGGGGGTTCCGTTCCGCGGTTAGCGCGTAAAGCGAAAACCACGTATAGTCAAAATTACATTGAGTTGAATGGCGGGCGGAATTGCCCACACTACAGGTACAGTATTAAAATTGTTTTTTGTTTTTTTTGCCTATTGCGTAAAGCTGAAATCGCGCATGTTAAATGCACGTAAGATGCGACAGACCTGTATTACCTACATCCTTGAGAGGTAACTGCTAATCAGTCACCTACAGTGGGATCCATGTGGACAAATGCTGAAAAAAGAAAGAGGTTACTTACAGTAACTGGAGTTCTTCAAGTAGTGTCCCTATGGGTGCTCCACTGTAGGTGTGCTTGCGTCCCTGTGCTGCTAATTGGAGAACTTGGGTATCCATGTCTGTTAGGCCCACACATGCACTGTCTCTCCTCATGCTGTGCCACGAGGCTAGTCAGCACGAGCAGGCTAACTCCCCTCAGTTCCTTTTCTACCGCCGCTGGCTAGAGATCAAGCTATTTGCAGTCCGTTAGGACCATAATTTTAATCTGCAGTTCTATAGTTAATTAGCCTCATAGTTTGTAGTTGTAGTTCTAGCTGTTGTTTCTCCTTCTTTTCTTTTACGCTTTAAAAACAAAACAAAACTTCAGTTTCTTTCCTGCTTTTTTCCTCTTTGGGGACTCCTTGAAGCCTGGTGAGCCCGGCATACCCTGTAGGGGAGGAAGTGCCTCTCTTGCAAAGAGGCAATCCCTGTCGCAGATAAGCACTTCAAGTGCCTTTAGACCACTCTCTCCCCCGATTGACACAGCTGACCATCATTCCACAACCATTTGGGCATTGATTTGGCAACATTCCACAGTGCCTGGGAATGCATAACTGATCAATGGGTCCTACAGATCGTTCAAACTGGGTATTTCCATCCACTTTACCTCCCTACACCCTCCATGACACCTTCCACATCCCTCTTCAGGGCCCCTTCTCATGAGCGTTTACTACGACTAGACATAGATTGCCTCCTCCAGTTAGGAGCCATAGAACCAGTACCTTGACATCTACGAGGCAAAGAGTTCTACTCTTGTTATTTCCTAATACCCAAAAGGAAGGGCGGTTGGAAACCCATACTAGATCTCTGGGCTCTCAACAAGTTTTTCAAGGCTCAAAAATTCAAGATGGTCACTTTATCAACAGTCATTCCAACGTTGGAACAGGGTGACTGTTTTTTGGCCCTTGACCACCAGGACACCTATTTTAATATCTCAATCCTACTGGCTCTCAGATGATTTCTCAGATTGACTCTGGGACACAACCTTACCAATATAGAGTGCTAACCTTTGGGCTATAATCAGGCCCAAAAGTATTGTAAATGTTCTCTCAGTGGTTGCTTGTTTACGTTCTCAAGGGATAATGATCTACCCTTAACTAGACAATTGCCAATCTCTCCAAGAGGCTCACCAAGTCACTGAAGCTACAATACACTTGTTTACGGAACTGGGTCTACAGATCAACACCTAAAAGTCAACCGTCACTCCACTGCAACATCTGAAATTCATAGGGGCCGACCTTGATTCGTTACAGGCCAAAGCCCTCTTACCTCACCACAGGTTCCTATCCTTAGTCACTCTCATAGACACCATTCAAAACAGCCCACAAATACCAGCTGGGCTCAGTCTCCAACTCTTGAGGCATATTGCAGCATGCATGGTGGTAATACCACATGCCATGCTTCGAGGATGCCTCCAAATGTGGTTCAGCTTGGTTTACAGACCAAACAAGGACAGGCTGAACAAATCCCTGTCACCATCCACCAGGATCAAAAACTCCTTATACTGGTGGAAGGACCCAGCCAACATTTGCAAAGGGGTCCTCTTCTGGCAAATATCACTGTCATTGCTCCTCACCACTGATGCATCACTCATAGGGTGGGGTGTACATCTAAACAGCCTCATGACACAAGGCAAGTGGTCACTGGCAGAGATATCCCTTCACGTCAATCTCCTCAAGCATTACACTGTCTGTGGCTTACCTCCCAGGTGAACAAAACTCAATAGCAGACAATCTCAGTTGCAAATTCCCACACAACCATGAGTGGGAGATACATCTGACAGTGCTTCATAACCTATTCAGATGCTGGGGGACACCATCCACAGATCTTTTCGCCACTCGACAAGAAATGTCCATGCTACTGCTCCAGAACGGGGATGGGACAGCACTCCCTGGGCGATGCTCTCCTCCTCCCCTGGAACAAGGACTTTCTCTATGCCTTTCCTCCATTTCACCTATCGTTGAAGGTCCTGTTGAAAATAAAAAGGGACAGAGCTTGTCATTTTGATTACTCCTACTTTGCCGAGACAGACGTGGTACCCTTACCTGGCACAGCTCGTGACGTGCCCGCTGATTCCTCTTCTGGCCATCCCGCACCTCCTCTCGCAGAATGGAGGATGTACCCAACATCCAAACTTGGGGATTCTCTGCATCAAGGCATGGCTTCTGCTTGGTTCCAACACCTAGAAAGCTCCTGTTCAAGGGAGGTACAAGAGGTACTATTACACAATAGGAAGTCCTCGACATGATGTACTTACCTGCAGAAATGGTCCAGGTTTCAGATTTAGTGCATGTCCTAATAAATCTCCCCAACATTCACAACTCTTCCCTATATCCTAGACTATGCTTTGACCCTAAAATGGTCGGGACAATCTCTAAGCTCTCTTAGGGGTCACCTAGTGGCTATAACAGCTTTCCATCAACCTGTAGAGGGCTACACAGTGCTGTCAGACTTAACTACTAAAAGGTTCCTCAGAGGTATAGTAAACCTCTTCCCACAACTTTGACTTCCTATCCCTACATGGGATCTAAACCGGGTGCTGAAAGAACTGACTAGGCCTCCCTTTGAACCCATGGCCATCTGTTTGTTGATGCACCTGTCAGTGAAAGTGGCCTTCCTGATGGTGATTACCTCAGCCAAGAGAATAGGACAGAGAGCAGCTCTGATGGCTCAACCCCTCCTACACAGTGTTTTTTTCTGGACATGGTTACACTCAGGCCACATCCAAAATTCATCCCAAAGGTAACCTCTCTGTTTCACATGAATCAATTAATTCACCTTCCAATCTTCTACCTCAAGCCTCACCAAGACAAGAGGGAGGCTATATTACATGCTCTAGATGTCAGGAGAACCCTGGCCTTCTACTTGGATAGGACATAGACCTTCAGGAAGTCCCCTAGGCTTTTCCTCTCCATTGCAGAAAGATCTTCAGTCTCTGCGATATCAGCCCAAAGGCTCTCCAAGTGAGTCTCAAATTGCATCAGACAGTGTTACCAAGTTCGTAGCATGACCCCTCCAGACTATTCATACACACTGTAGCAAGTCGATCTCTTCTTTCATCACTTTCTTCAAGAATGTCTCTATCTCTAAGATCTGTAGAGTGGCAACATGGGCATCAGTCCACACTTTCGCAGAACGCTATGCAATTACTGGGGATTCCACCTCCAGTGCCATCTTTGGCTCCACCATACTGTCCTCTGTAATTGACCTGCTCCAAAGTCCCAGCCCTTCAGGAGGGATGCTGCTTGGGAGTCCTGACAGTAGAGCACCCATCGAGACACTATTCGAAGCAGAAGAGGAAGTTACTCACCTCGTGCAGTGTGACAGGGTGCTGGGCAGGTAAATTGGAGCTCCAATTAAGGGAGGTAAATTGGAGCTGGCTAGAGAAACCTGAACCTGATTGACAAAGGGGAAATGGCTACCAGCCTAATTAGCCCAGGACTCCATAAAAGCCTCAGAGGAAGGAAGCCAAGGGGCAGACAGAAAGGGGGAAGCCAGAGAGTGGAAGGAGAGTGGTAGCTCTTCTCTCCTGGGTGCAGAGGCTGGAAAGTCCTTCAGACTGAAACCCCCAAGCTGTATGTGTTGAGAAGGTGGTGGGAATTGCACCCTGTAAATAAACTGCACTGGTGATTGCTGAGCCAGAAGATCTGAGTGGTTTTTGGAACAGAGCAGAGGCAGGAGCAAAGGGAGCCCTCTTACATGCAGTAACGATGGTTCTTCGAGATGCATGCCCCTATAGGTGCACCACAACTCACCGTCCTCTCCTCTACTTTGGAGTTCTTGTCTGTAATTCTGCAGTAGAGAAGGAACTAACGGGGGTTAGCCCGCGCATGCTGACAAGCCTCATGGCACAGCACAAGGAGAGACAGTGCATGTTCGGGACTGATGGACACTGCTATTGAAGTTCTCCGATCAGCAGTGCAGGGACGCACACGCATCTATGGTGGAGCACCCATAGGGGGACACATCTTGAAGACCATCGTTCTTGCATAAGGTGAGTAACTTCTTCAAGATGCTTTTGTCCATATGGATCCCATGACCTGCCATCCTTCCCCACTAACAGTCATCCTCCTAGATACCAATATTAATGAAGGAACTGAGTGGTAGTGGGGGCTACTCCACCCTTTTTGCTCTTGTGAGTGGGGAAAAGACGGGCATTAGGGTGTGCAAGGCACATGCACATCCTCCAGTGGCCACTGCTGGCTAAAAGATTCTGGACTTGCATGCATGGAGAGGCACACACCAACAGTGGGATCTGTATGGACAAAGACATCTCAAAGAACTTGATTTACTGTAACATAAGTAACCTTACTTTTCAGCAGATCTGTTTCCTGTGTGTATTCAATCAGTTTTCATTGCTGTCAGCTCTGCAGAGTTGAAATGGCTGTGGGAGAATGAACTGGACTACCTTCTGGTTTACGCATCATTAACAGAATTATTCAGCTGCATTGCCACCTGAGCAAATCAATAGACTTCAAATTCTGCTCTTGGGTGAAATCTGCCATTAAAAATCATTTTGTTGCACAGACATAACTGGCATGATCTCAGGAAAATCATGTCGCACAAGGGTTACTGAAAGCAGCATTGGACTTGCAAAGCTTTTACTGATGAAGCACGAGCCAGAAAGACCCCAGCTTGACTTTCAGATCTGTCTGAGTTTTCAGGGCTAGCATTGGAAGAAAGGTGGTGGTGTTTTTTTATAAACAAAAAAACACTTGTAAACTGGGGAAATTTTGATACAACAATGACGCAAGAAATGTGAAACCCTACAATGCTATTTTTCATGTTCACTGTTAAGTAGAACCACTTAATTAGTTTCACTACAGCATCTGCTGCAGCTAGGTGTTGGTTGGTTGACTTCTGCAGGCCTCCAGTTGTGATAAAAAACAAGACCATGTCAATGTGTAAAGTTAAGCATGTGCATAAGTCTTTGCACAATTATGGCCTTAGTATAGTTTTCATCTGTCTCATTCGTGCAGTTTTGTGGGATGATCATTCTTGGGCCCTTGATATTTCAGACTTAGTGATGTTTTGTATTATAGTTAAATAGTGTACATTTCATGTCCGTATTACCATCAGTCTGTCATATGTTCTTTAAATGTAAGGTTTACAATTGTCCTACTCTTTTTGGTGGATTTTGTTGAACAAGTGAGATGCATGCTGCCCTCCATTTTGTGATTAACTCCTTTTAACTTTTAGAAGGATTGGAAAAATTAGTGGGCTTTATGAAATCTGCTGTTTCCACTCTGAATGTTGATTTCCCCCAGGTCAAATAAAAATTGCCACAATAGTATTTACAGATTTCCTGTGGTTTCTTGATGGATTAATGATATGTACAAAGGTTTGTATATACAGTGCTATGACCTGTAGAATTCATTTTTAAGGCTATTGTTAGCTTCAGAATTGAAATGTGATATCTGGTTTTCACGTGTTTAATTTTAAATTTGAGACTCCACCTTTTTCAGGGACCTTAAGCCAGAGAACATTTTGCTAAATGAAGAGATGCACATTCAAATAACAGACTTTGGAACAGCAAAAGTATTATCTGCAGATAGTAGACAAGGTATGCAATTGTTCATATCTCTGATCCTGTATCCCAGTGAACTACTCAACAAAAAGTAGTTCCCTGAAATGTAAATTTCTTGAATTTTAAGTTAAACTGTCATCAATTTTGAACACTGCATGTGATTATACTATAGTCTAGATATAGTTTTGTTGGTTGTCATAAAACAATTCTGACTCTAAACTTCTGCTTAGGTGGATCAGCTCATACAGTGTGAATTTAGAACTGGTTGTTTGTTTTGAATAAAGCCAATTTTCTCTCCAGTTTAAAATGTAGGAAAGGGAGCTTAATTATTTCTTCTGTTTCTGAAGAAAAGAAACAAAACAGTATATCCTTCTGACTATCCAGAAAAACCTCTTGTTTTTTCTGATTATATGTGCTAGGATTCGTCTCCCATGGCAGTGACTTAAATTAAAATGGGAGAGAGAGGCAGGTATTTTGGTGCAATTAATGATGGTAGATTATTACTGAAAACACAGGGTATTAAACTTCCTGAAGTCTTGTTTTGGTATCTTTTAAAACTATATAATTAGCATTAAGCTGGCTTTTGCTGATGACTACTGCGATACTCAGATAACATACTGGGAAATGTCCACCACTTGGGGATTTAATTTGTAATAGTTTTTTTAGAAACAATCTTCCATGCAATGGCAGGATCTGTGTGATGTATTGTAGTGTGTTTTAAACATTTCAGACAAGGAAATGTTGACCAATATATGGTGGCTAGCGCGCGTGTGTGTATACCCACGCATATGTATATATAGATACCTATATAACTCTATACTTTTTATACCCTATCTGTATTGTGTACATCGTCACAAACTACATTTAACCAATCCGCTTTCTGCCTTGTTTTTCTGGTAGTATGGTGTACCTCATATCTTGTTTGTCCTGATGCTGACAACTTTGCTATGTTTTTTTTTACCATAGCAGGTAGAGAGTTACTCTCACAGACCAGTACTGGAATGTCCCAAAGGAAGAGGATAAGATATAGACTTGTTGTATGCTAGCACAAACCTAGGAGGTGCCTTCACACTCTTGGTATTTCAGATGCAGGTGTTTAGAACAGAAAGATAAGAGGTATACCATACTACTAGAAAAACAAGGTTGAAAGCTGATTGGTTAAATGTAGTTTGTGATGCTGTACATAATACCTTGTACTTGTAAATAAGTAGGGTATACAAAGATGGCATTAGGGGCGTAACTTTGGGAGCACACCTTCTATTTAAGGTGAATATAACAACATTGAATAAGACTGCTTCCTGGAGACTGGTATATAGAACTTTTTTACTGTACTATATTTTTATTGTGTCATAGCAAAAAAAAAACGGACTGACATTTAGTTATTTGGTCTCTTGAATATATTTCACAATGAACTAAAATGTGGTCAGGAAATTGACTATACAATTTATCAACAAAAAGACTTGGATAAAAGTTTTTAATAAATAACCATCTTAAAGGTTGCCTTGAAACTGCTGTGCATTGTAACAACTTGCTGATTTTCCTTGCTCTTCAATAGACTGAAAAATAAGAATAGCATGAGGTGAACACAAAGCCATCATGTGTGTCTTCATGCAATATACAGCCTTCATTTAGGTAAAGGAGCATAGACTATAGTACTAACCATAACAAGGCACTGCCCTGAGGAAGAATTTTCAGTAACTATTTAAATGTATGCTCATGGCTTGTTTAGGACTACTCTGAGAGAGGAGGGGCAGAAAGGAGTAATTTCCAAGTCTTGTGTGTTCAGGGCCAAGATTCTCCAATTACTGTCAGAGTTGCTAAATGTAAATGGAATGGGGTTCCCTGCTCCCAGTAGCACTTTCTTTTCCTCAATACAAATCTTGGTGGCCTGATGCCACCACAGTATATGCCCTCCAGTGACGCCAGACAGTGTTGCTGTTCATCCAGTGGGTTTGTTTTCTGGTGAGTGATGATGCATGTGCTACAAGTGAAGCAATGGATTAGTTGCAGCACAAGCTTGCAACATCAGAGGAGCCCAGCAGGTGTGGTTTATACTACACTGGGCACCAGAAGTGTGGCTTATGAAGTGCCAGGCACTGGGAAGAGGCAGGAAACACAAAGTAACAGAACACAAGCTGAATGAGCTCCTTTTTAAGAGATATGATAACTCCAACATATTTGAACTGTAATATTCTGTAGCGGTCTGGCAAAACTGTTAAAATGTACTAGCAGAGTCAAAATGCCTATTTGCCTGCCCTCTAGCAAGAATAAAAGTGGAGGGGAAAAATTTTGTAATTGCCTATCTAAAAAAAAGTAGTTATCGTAGACACAGAATTTTAGTGGGTTCTATAGTGTTATGTACTGTTCAATAGATAAAATTTTGGTTTATCTAATTAAGGGTTTACTTATCTCTTTCCCTTTTCTCCCAGCACGGGCAAACTCATTTGTAGGGACAGCGCAATACGTTTCTCCGGAATTATTGACAGAAAAATCTGCCTGTAAAAGGTAAGTAGTCTTTGTGTTTGTAAAGAATTTTATGGACTTAGCTTAAATATTTTCAAAGAGGAAAAAATAGTATTTAAAATGTCTTATACTTTTAAAAAAATTTGCTTTAGCATCTTTTGGTTATTTTAAATCGAAATACATTTCCTTATTGGCAAATGTTGCTCCATGTGTGAGCACTGGCTTACTGGACTGCTCATGAGTTCTGGGTTCTACAGACATAGTGACTTACTACAGGACTGAGGATTTGTCATGAGAAAAGTTGATAGTGAAAAGGATATACGTCCTGGAAATACAGTAATAAACCAAAAAGTTTTAGACATGGTCTTGCATCCAAATACCCTCCACCCTTTCTCAATCCATTTTGAACATAAGTCAGCTCCAACATGAGCAACTTCTGTTGTAAATTCAACAGAATGTGTTACATTTTCTATAGGTAGTTGGGAGGAGAGTCATGACCCCCTTGCAATGAAGTTATTTAGTCCACTGGTCTGGTCCTTGAATCCATGTGTGTTTTCACTGAGCTCCACGTGAGCTCTTCTGTAGTCCAGGAGTTAGCTTTGTGTCTCTGTTTCATCCTTAAGATCTTTTTCACATAGGAAGCCCATGCAGCTTGGTCTCTGTCCTCCCTGCATAGTCAGTTTCAGGCTGTAGTATCTGGCTATTCCCTCACCACAACAGAAAATTAGTGATTAGAAATAGGTATATATCACAGCTTTAAAATAATGTAGCTAAGTATTATACCTTTTGTATTCACTGCTTTAGAGAGTTTGGCTAGTGAAGGACTTTTTAGCAGGTTAGCCATCTCCTTTTAGCAGTGACATTATCCACTCTGTCTTTACAAGGAGCTTGTATTTTCTGAGTTGATAGGCTCTTTAGAGAGAGAGCCCTATCCTGAAAAAGAAAAGTTAATGCTAAGTCTTTTACCAAAGAAGGCGCAATATATGTTGCGGTAAGGTGATTAATAAGCAGCTTTTCAAGCCAGCATATCAAAAAGATCTTGCTGCACAATGATTCTCCTAAAAAGTGCCTCAAATGCTGTTTAGTCTCATTAGCCTTTTGGACATAAATGAAAGTCTTCAATGAAAGATTTGTTTTGTGATTGTAGGAGTTTTGTCTAAAGACCTGGGGAAGAGGGAAGTAGTTCTTGAGGAGCATACACAGCTGTATCCAAATCAGTGCCTTAGATTGCAACAGTAGTTGTTTTCCTGTTCCTTTGGTTGGTCTGTCAGGTATGCTGGCTGGCAGTGTTAGGAACAAGCAAGCTCAGATGTATACTTGGGTTATGTACAGACCGCCCCTCTCCCCCCCCCCCCCCCCCGACTTACGCAGTCGTTCCGTTCCGGAAAGCCTTGCGTAACTCGAATTTTGTATAAGTCGGAAACTTATACCCATACTGTCATAAACATACAGCTAAGGGTAGCATAAAATCCCTCCTTTACCTGTAAGGGATTAAGAAGCTCAAATAACCTGGTTGGCACCTGACCAAAAGGACCAATAAGGGAAGAAGATCCTTTCAAATCTTTGGGGGGAAGTTTTTTGTGTGTGTTTCATTGTTCTCTCCGGGACAGAGACCAGGGCAGGAAAAACCATCTCCTAAAACCCTACCTGAAATAAGCATCCAAGATTACAAAAATTGTAAGTAATAGCAAGGAAATGCATTAGCTTATCTTTTGTTTTAGTTGTGAATTTTCCCTATGCTAAGAGAGAGGTTTATTCCTGTGTTTTGTAACTTTTTGAAGTTTTGCTTACAGGGGAATCCTCTGTCTTTTAAATCTTATTACCCTGTAAAATTACCTTCCATCCTGATTTTACAGAGGTGCTTCTTTTACTTTTTTTTTCTTTATTATAAAGTTCTGCTTTTAAGAACCTGATTGGTTTTTAGTGTCCTAAAAACCCAAGGGTCTGGTCTGTGCTCACCTTGTTTACCTATTTGGTTGGTATAGTTTTCTGTAAGTACAAATTTGCGTAAGTTGGGTCTTGCATAACCCAGGGAGCGTCTGTACTTTGAAATGTTTACTGTTTTCCTTTGTCATAACTATATTACTTTCTCAGAGTATAGATACAACTTTTCTTTATAGCCAGCTTTGCTAGCTGTCCTTTCATGCCAAATAATGTAGTAAGAAGAGTGTGTGGATCGTGCTGAATTCAAGACTCTTCCATTGGCTGTATGTGTTACTGATATCCTGACTGGTAGAAGTTGAGAATAAGAAACGCTGTCTAACTTAAATTATACAGACTTACTGTATGAAGACAGTAATTAGTATGTGTTTTTTTTTCTCTTTTCCCCCTTTCTTTAAAGTTCTGACCTCTGGGCTCTTGGATGTATAATATACCAGCTTGTAGCCGGATTGCCACCATTTAGAGCTGGGTAAGAGACTTCAGATTATATCTTACATGTAAATTATAGTTTTGTTTTTTATTTCAGTTTTCACTAAATGGCAGTTTTCAACCATTGTTCAATATATCTACTACTTTAATAATTTAGGGCTAGATTGTGCTCTTGCTGCAACCAGGAGTCCCCAGGGGCTAGTCAAAATTCTCCAGGGGCTCCCATGCAGTTCACATCACCATGGTGGCTGCCACATCCATGAAGAGGATATAGCACATGCCCATCTCTATACTGAATCAGTTGTGCTCACTTCAGCATTCCTGCCCCCCATTCAGCCATCTAGTACCCAAATGGGTACAAAAAGTAGGGAATTATTCTCCCTTTATGAATTTTGTCTATCCCTTGTTCAGGGCTGTAAAGGTGAGAGAGCTTCTTGTGCTCTCCCTCTGGTCGTCTGTGAGCATCCTCACAGGGGCTGGCCAGAATCTGGCCCTTAACATTTGAAAAATAATGGATTGATTTAAAAAAAAAAATTCTATATACTATTTGTTTGGCTTGTGTAATGCCAGGATAAAAGTATCCTAGGTAACATCTGATGACTAAATTATATTTGTTTTCTTGCAGCAATGAATATCTTATATTTCAGAAGATAATTAAGTTGGAATATGACTTCCCAGAAAAATTCTTCCCCAAGGCAAAAGATCTTGTGGAAAAGCTTTTGGTAAATATTCGTTATATTGTTACCAGATGAATAAATTACATAGGAACTGCATAATGTGCTGAATGTATGAAGTTTTCCTACATTTGTATCCAAACTACTATAAACTCTCAAACCCTCTTTAAACTAACAAGAAACCTTGAAAGTTCTTGGCCATATAGGGAGAAAATTGTCATCTTGTGAGTTAGCATCGGTTATTAAACAGCATTATAAATTTACTTTCATCTGAATTGTGACGAAGATGTGTATGGGGAACACGTCTATTAGTCAAGTTGAAACAAATTATTCTAGATAATCACACAAAACAACACTTCAGACTTACAGCACAAATTTACAGACTTTTTATACTCTTAATGCATCATACAACTTGCAAAGAGATAAATTATTTGTCTGAAAACATCTCTCTATAGCTATTAGACAGAAATAGCTTCATTATTGGTAAAATTCAAGTTAATTTGCATTGCATTTCAAAGAACATAACCCATATTGCACACCATTGTAAGTATATCTACTATAGAATTATGGTAAGATGTTTATAGTGTTAGGATTAAAAAAGTGCTGTCTTATCAATGAGGATTAGGAGCAAGAGTGAAATGAATCTGCAGAAAATATTTACCTTTTTAGTCAGTGCATATTTGTTAAAGCTGGACAGACTAATAGTCACAGGATTCTGCATGTTAATGTGCAGGTTAAAACCCAGAAGGGATTCCCATTGTGCTGTTATAAAGTTAAAATTTGTTTTGAAACTACTTGCCATTATTTTAAAGAAGTACAAACTTAATTTTAACTTATCCAGGTTCTGGATGCTACAAAGAGATTAGGCTGTGAAGAAATGGGAGGATATGGACCTCTTAAGGCTCATCCATTCTTTGAATCCATTACATGGGAGAATCTGCATCATCAGACACCCCCAAAGCTCACAGCATATTTACCCGCTATGTCTGAAGATGATGAGGATTGTTATGGAAATGTAAGTGTCAGTTGTGCTATATTGCAACTTGAGACCTTTACATAGAGCAGATTAATTCTTGCCAAGATAATATTTTTATTAAAACTGTTTTGGTCACACTGTATCTTGAGATGATTAATTGAAAATATTGGTATTGCTGGTCTCAAAATGTATATTGCAGTTGTTTTTTGAGGAAACATTGGGGGTTTCACCAAACAGATTTTATGTGTGAAAAGAGTCTTTCTGTTTACTTCCCCCCCCACCCCAAAAAATTTTCAGCTGAAAACTGAAGTGCTTTTATTTGGAAATGTTGCCATGATACATCATCTTCCCATTCTCCTCCCTGGGCTGGATGGACTACATCTCCCATTGTGCACTGCCACTGCTCTTCGGGAGGGGAACCATAATGCATCATAGGAATGTTGAACAACCAAGGAGCCCCAGCCTAGAGAGGAGAGTGCTCCCATTAGACACCATGGCAGCATTTCCAAATTGAAATATTTTGTTTTATTTCTGCTGAAAAACTGGAATTTTCCATCTAAAATGTAGATGAAAACAATTCTTTCATTTTCAGCAAAATTCTGTATGGGAGTGACACCACCCATTTTTCAACCAGCACGAGTTAAACTGGTAGATCTATGTAGTATGTGTTAAAGATGGTTATAAGCACAGCTCTTCAAGGTGTTAATAGATATAAATCATAGCTATAAGCAACTTCTTGATTTGTTGGAGCCTCTGACAATTGATTGATCATTCATTTATTCTATAAAACTGCTTATAAATGGAACCTTAGCATAAAATGTGACTCTGTTTTCTTTTAAAAGCTAGCTAATGTTTTTGTGTCACTTAATACAGATTGTCTGAAAGATGTAGGCTTTTCCTGGAAACATAGATGTCAGTTTAACTTTTTGGAAGTCTGAATGCTGTGCTTGCCAGCATTCTCCTATTTACTGTCATCTCATGTCTTAAATACCAAAGGTCTTTCACATTTAGGTGTGCAGTGCAGCTATTGCCAAAATATTTGCCTGAAGAGGAAACGTTCATCCAGCAGAAGCCTTTATTACTTCCCTTACCTCTCCTTTAGGAGAAGCAATACCTCAATATTTCTGAGTCTTCATTAGGATCAGACAGCGGAATAGTAATCTCTAACATAGAACCAATCTTAACAACTCTTTTCAGGTTCCTGAAGGCTCCATGTCTCTGATAAATTTCATAAAAAGAACAACTTTTCACAGTCCAAGAGAAGATAGCAGAGACAATGCTGCTAACAAGAGCTACAGTACTGTGATAGAAGAGCACTATCTTCATAAGCATCACCTGACTGGATATCAGTGTTACTGACATGCATAAAGAACCGCTGCTACTTACTTTTCTCACTCATGCTTTCAGCATTTTGCAGAAAAAAGGTACATATTTCACAGTGCAGTTCTGGACACGGGAGGATGCAGCTTTGGCGTTGAGAAGCAATCTGGTGACCGCTGGTTGAAGCAATATTCTCTCCTCAGAAGCAAGGTAGAAAACTCAGACTGCTAGAACCTTTACAGGGTCTCATTTAGCTCTTGAGCTCTTCTTTGAGTAGCATCCCTATGGACACTGTAAGTGCAGTAGCACTCCTGTGCTGGGATCGAAGATTTTCAGTATCACTGCTTGTTGGGCTGCACATGCAGTCCTCTCTGTCTCGTACCATGAGTGGCGTCTATATAGTACTGTGCGATCCAACTACCCTCAGTTCCTTCTCAACCGCCTTTGGTCTGGGATAGAATCCTGAGCAGAGACCTTCATACAACCATAGCCTTTAGTAATAGTAGTATTTCCATTATAACTTTTTGTAGATATTAGCTATTTCCTTTATTTTTTTTTCTCCTGGAAAAAAAGTCTTTGCTCTTCCCTCCCTGTTACTCTTTAGCTTATCATAGGTTTCCTTTTCTACACCCTTCCCAATTGGGAAGTTCTCCCTTATCAGGGTTATGCCCAGATCCTCCAGGTTCCAGAGGTGCCTCTTCTGTCATGAGGCCATCTCCGTGAGCGATAGTCATTCACGGTGCATATGCTGTTTCGTGGGGGACACGTCTCACAAAAGTGTACCCACTGCTTCAAATTGAAGGCTCACTCCAGAGGCTAAAACTTTTACTAATGGAGAGCTCTCTGGCCAACCTCAGACCCTGGCCCCCATGCCTCTCCTACGTGGCAATCGCCATCAGCACAATCAGCCAACCCTCATTCGCCGCATACCACCAAGAGAAAATCTACTCTTTTTTTGCCCAGAAGAAAAGAAATGGGCCACTAGTTCACCCTCTAAGGAGCTACCTCCGAGAAAGGCATCCCCTGCGAGGTCAGTAGCCACAACATCTTCAGGGGCAAGACTTAGCTCCCACATCCATCTGCGCATCTCCAGAATCAGTGCTAAGAAGAGGTCCAAGGACCCTAAATAGGCAGGACCACAAACAGAAACACTGTCACTCGGAACCAAGGACTGTGCAAGAATTTTGAAATCAGTGTTGACCACCTCAACTAAAACAATTCTGAGTGCTTTGGCATCGACCAAGCCCTTGGTACCAGCCAAGTCTTTGGCACCGAGCAAGCCCTCAGCACAGATCAAGTCATCTGCACAAACGCGACCCTCAGCACCATCTATTGGCCACTTGAGATAATGCACTTGGCACCGACAATGCCCCCAGTTTCTACACAGCCACTGATGCTGAGGATGCTCCTGCAACTACCACAGGAGTTTTGATACCCCCGAGAGCTGTTCATCTCTCACACCCGAGTCGCCTCTTCTCCATAACAAGCTTTCTGCAGCTCATGCCTCTTCCCTGGAGACAAAACACGACTCCCCTTCACCACTGAGGACTGCAGCACTCTTCTCTAGCGTGGAGGAAAAGGAGCAGTACTCCATTGCATTGCTTACTTCACCATCATATCAAGGGCATCCACACAGAGAATCATCTTCTCATCCTCGATACCTGGAGACTAGCAGCGAACTAGGTTTCTGGTATGAACCTCTATGGATGAAATCCCATATGCCAATTCCCTCACATTGGCCCTATTGGAACCTATGGGCTGCATATATGTCGCACTTTCCCAAACCGTTAACAGAGCAGAGACAGAGACAAATACGCTCTTCATCTTCATCAGTCTCTAGACCGCCTGACTCCGAACCAGAAGCGCTAGAGGTGCAGAAGGAAGAAACTGAGGAAGAGGTTACACCACCAATCCACTTCTCCTCATTGTCCCCCAATGAGGCCACCGTGCTACCATCTCCAGCATCGGTGGATGATTTTAAACAGTTCCAAGAACTGTTCCACAGGATTGCAGATTCTCTTCAGAGGGATCTCAAGAGAAGTTATCGAGCAACTTGTGCTGTTGCTCTCAAAGATAGCACTCCCAATCAATGAGGCCCCATTGGACCCTGCCAAAGTGATCTGGCAGACCCCAGCATCAATATCCACCTGCAAGTGAGTGGACAAGAAATACTGTGTCCCCCACTAAGGACATGGAATTTTTTCCCCCACCCTACTCCAAACTCCCTTATTGTCAATGCGGTACAAAAGAAGGGGTGACAACACCCACTCTAGACCAACCTCCTGCAACAGGGACTGGAAGAGGTTAGACCTCTTTGGTTATAAAGCATATTCTTCAGCTATACTCTAGTTCAGTATCACTAACTATGAGGCACTTCTAGCCAAATATAATCACAAACTATTCCAAATTCCAGGCATTCTGTCAACACCTCCCAGACGACAAAAAGGAGCAGTTCCAAGCACTGGTGATGGAAGGGCAACTTCTGGCCTGTACACACTGCAAACCTCTCTGGACTCTGCAGACACAGCTGCCAGTTCTATTGCAACATTGGTTGTGATGAGATGAGCACCATGGCTTCACCTATTCGGGCTCTCCAGAGAGTCACAGACCACTGTCAAAAATCTACCCTTTGAAGGATCTGAGCTCTTCGCTGAGCTCACGGACGAGTCCCTACATTCTCTAAAGGACTCGAGAGCAACACTCCATTCACTCGGCATATATAAGCCAGCGCCAAAGAGAAGACCGGGTAGATACTAGCCTACCCCAAGGTCTTGAACTCCACATTTCACCCCTCAGCGGCAGTTATGACCTTCAATGCTGGCAACAGAGGCGTCCTAAGTGGAGGCAGACACCAGCACAAGGGGCTACACCTCACACATCCACCTCAAAACAACAATTTTGAAGCTTTGGTTGAAGTCCTGAGGTGCCTCCCTTTGGTCCAGTTGCTTCAACCATCTTTAATAGCCCATCAGTTTGGCAACCGCTTGGCCCCTTTCTACCCATCATGGCAACAAATCACCTCAGACAAGTGAGTCTTAAAAATCTTCAACAAAAAGTACTCTGTTCCATTCCCTCCCTCTCCCATCCACCTTGCCTCATCCCTGTTCTTATAAACACCTTCTATGAGAAGAAACAAACCACCTTTTGTGACTGGGATCTGTAGAACTGGTCCCTTTCCAGCCTATAGGGAAAGGTTTTTATTCCCACTATTTTCTGATCCAAAAGAAATCCAGCAAGTGGAGAGAGATCCCAGAGTTGAGGAACCTCAACAAGTTCGTCAAACTACAACACTTCAGGATGATCACACTATGAACAATTATCCTAGTACTGGAACAGGATGGTTTCTTGGCCCTCTACCTCCAAGATCTGTGGTTCCATATCACCATAAACACTTCCCCCAGGTGATTCCTCAGATTTGTCCTGGGGTCCTACTATTACCAATGCAAGGTACTACCCTTTGGCCTTTTTACGGTGCCCAGAGTATTTTCCAAAGTCCTTGAGGTGGTGGCGGTGCATCTGTGCACACAAGGAATTGTAATATTCCCATACGTGGATGACTGCCTCCTCAAAGCTCTGACCAGAATTGACACTGTTGAAGACATAAGAAAAATTATGGACCTGTTCTTGAACCTCTACCTCCAGATAAACATACAAAAATCAGTATTGACGCCAGTATAGCATCTGGAATTTATTGGGGCCTGGCTCGATGCTAAACAAGCCAGAGCCTTCCTCCCAGCTCACTGATTTTCATCCATAGTCTCATCTCACTGTGAGAACCAGCCCACAGATCTCTGCCAGAATGTGCTTACAACTGGTTGGCCATATGGTAGCAGCCATGTTTGTGGTAAAACACACCAGATTACACATGCACTATCTCCAGGCATGCTACGGACAGAGTATATACCCCACAGAAACAGCCTAAACAAACTCCTATCGATACCAATCAAGATCAAGTACTCCATTAGACTGGTGTACACAGCCTCAAAATGTCTGGATTGGGGGGAGGGGGGAAAGGGAGTCCCCTTTCTCCAACCCACACCATCCTTGATACTACCAACTGATGCCTCCTAATTGGTTGGGGAGCACATCTACAGACCCACACGATGCAGAGCAGATGGTCCCCATCAGAATCCACATTACATATCAACCTCCTAGAACTACGTGCAGTCTGCAATGTGTGCCAACACTTTCTACCATTGATCAGACAAAGGACCATAAGAGTAATGACGGACAACATTGCCTGCATGTTTCACATCAACAGACAAGGGGGGGGTGAGGTCACAATGCCTATGCTCAGAAGCACTAAAATTGTGGAACTGGTGTATCCAACACAACAATGTCATCTCAGCCACATACCTACCTGGACACCAGAACACCACAGCAGTCTCATTGTGCAGGAGATTCTCAGAAGACCACAAGTGGGAGTTAGACACAAGAGCCCCACAGCACATATTCAGCTACTGGGGATTCCCAAACATAGATCATAAGAACGGCCATAGTGGGTCAGATGAAAGGTCTATCTAGCCCAGTATCTTGTCTTCCAACAGTGGCCAATGCCGGGTGCCCCAGAGGAAATAAACAGAACAAATAATCATTGAGTGATCCATCCCCTGTCACACATTTCCCAGCTTCTGGCAGACAGAGGCTAGGGACACCATCCCTGCCCATCCTCGCTAATCGCCATTGATGGACCTATCCTCCGTGAATTTATCTAGTTCTTTTTTTGAGCCCTGTTATAGTCTTGGCCTTCACAACATCCTCTGGCAAAGAGTTCCACAGGTTGACTGGGCGTTGTGTGAAGAAATATTATCCTGGAGTTTAAAAATTAGCTACATGTAGCTTCGAAGGAACGAGTAGTACTTTTCCAAAAGGGACAGGAGTTTGAGAAAAAGTTAGAATGGAGTCAATCTCATGCAGAGGGGGCAGGCGAGAAAATTCACTGTTGGCAGGAGTGAGTGGCTGCCAGCCTAAGAATGCTAGACAGCTATAAATCAGACCATGGTCAGTTGTTGGATTTGCAATGTGTTAGAAAGAGAGATGGCAAATTGGCACACAGCAACAATGCTGAAGTATAGGAGGGCTACAGAAATGCCCGCTGCTGCAAACTCCTTGAGAGAGAGAGAGCTGCAGATAGTGACCAAGATTGTCAGAGAGAGAGGAGACAGAGCTTCTGTTCCCATCCCCATTGATATGGTTGAACCGAAGGAGATAGACCCACCTGCAGAGCCAATTACTAGAAGTAGGGGGAGAGAATTAGCTTAGGCTGACATGGTGTCTTCAGGAGCAAGTCAGAGACTGAGACTCAGGAGCCGTAGGGAGAGTCAGAAGAGGAAGTTATCAGGAAAGCAGCTATAAGCAGTCTGCAGACAGAAGAGAGGTCCCAGAGTGGCAGAGCAGTAGGTTGTGAAGTGTGTTCTTAGAGGAGGTGACTAGTGAGGCGCGGGGAGGGGGGACACCCTCTCCTCTGTCAGAGTCCACCATAGATAGAGAAGAGGAAGTGCCTGTGGAGACTGATTGATTGTACAGGGACTAGAAGATGCTGTGTCACAAGTGATATAGGTAATCTCTAGACACAGAGAGACAACAACCCAGAGATGCCAAAAATACTCTAGTACAAATCTATACATCTATTCTAATAAAACAAACAGACCATAAGAAAAGATATTTAAGTAAGCAAGCAAGTTAGTCCTATGGGCTACAGTACTCTTCGTCTCCCCACAAGAGTAGACTGAAGTTTATATCACACTGGAGAGAGACCACCTTTTGCAAGAGATCACAGGAAATCAGCGTTAAAAAGATTCACTACCAATTAAGATGTGTGTTCAGTGTTCACCAGTAAAAAATTTTTTAAGAATGGTACCTGTTCACTTGAGAAACTATTCTAAGACAAGGAAAAAGGTTAGTAAGATTAACCCTTCTACTCCGAGGATTAATAGTTTCTCTAATTAGTGTAACCTCCAATCTTCACATGCACTCACCTATTTCTGTTAAACAAGTGCAAACCTTGACTGCAATCATTAGGAGTTGAGGAACTAATGCAATTTCCATATATTGGTGGCATTTGCTTATAAACAGCAGTTCAAATGCATTCAGTTGAATCCTCAGAAATGTGTGCAGAAGTTAGTAGCAATCAGTAAAAGCACATCAATCTTACTTGAGAAGTTTTATGCAGTATTGTTGTAGCCCTGTCGGTCCCAGGATATTAGAGACAAGGTGAGTGAGGTAGTATCTTTTATTGGGCCAACTTCTTTTGGTGAGAGAGATGTGCTTTTGAGCTACCACAGAGCCCAGACCTGAAGAGGAGCTCTCGGTAGCTTGAAAGCTAAGCTTTTCTCTCTCATCAACAGAAGTTGGTCCAATAAAAGATATTACCTCACCCACCTTGTCTCTCTTGAGAAGTTTATGGCATTGAATGGGTGGGGGCCTTTATTTCTAAAATGTTGTCATAGTTTCCTTGTTCCTTCTGAATCTCCAAACAGAAGTTATTGATTGTTCCATTGTGTCATTGGAATTCCTTCCAAAGCTTTCTCATTGTGCTCCCCACTTGTAGAACTTTTGACCTTTTACTAGTAGACAGGGTGTGAGATGTTTACTGAAAGCAGATTGGATTGAAATTACAAGCTCAGATATGGCTGTTAAACCCTCTGCTGTATGAGGAGTGGTGTGGACACTGCACAGCAGGAGCATCAAAAGACAGTGGGTGAAATCCACAAAGGGATTCGGTATTACTATGATGAGCATCATGGTGCCTAACAATTGGGCTCTTAGAAAATCACAGAAACAACACTCTGATCCACACAGTAGAGTTAGGTGCCTAACTTCGCTATAGAATCATAAAATATCAGGGTTGGAAGAGACCTCAGGAGGTCATCTAGTCCAACCCCCTGCTCAAAGCAGGACCAATCCCCAACTAAATCATCCCAGCCAGGGCTTTGTCAAGCCTGACCTTAAAAACCTCTAAGGAAGGAGATTCCACCACCTCCCTAGGTAACCCATTCCAGTGCTTCACCACCCTCCTAGTGAAAAAGTTTTTCCTAATATCCAAGGTAAACCTTCCCCACTGCAACTTGAGACCATTACTCTTTGTTCTGTCATCAGGTACCACTGAGAACAGTCTAGATCCATCCTTTTTGGAACCCCCTTTCAGGTAGTTGAAAGCAGCAAATCCCCCTTCATTCTTCTCTTCTGCAGACGAAACAATCCCAGTTCCCTCAGCCTCTCCTCAAAAGTCATGTGTTCCAGCCCCCTAATGATTTTTGTTGCCCTCCACTGGACTCTTTCCAATTTTTCCACATCCTTCTTGTAGTGTGGGGCCCAAAACTGGACACAGTACTCCAGATGAGACCTCACCAATATCGAATAGAGGGGAATGATCACGTCCCTCGATCTGCTGGCAATGCCCCTACTTATACAGCCCAAAATGCCATTAGCCTTCTTGGCAACAAGAGCACACTGTTGACTCGTATCCAGCTTCTCGTCCACTGTAACCCCTAGGTCCTTTTCTGCAGAACTGCTGCCTAGCCATTTGGTCCCTAGTCTGTAACAGTGCATGGGATTCTTCTATCCTAAGTGAAGGACTCTGCACTTGTCCTTGTTGAACCTCACCAGGTTTCTTTTGGACCAATCCTCTAATTTGTCTAGGTTCCTCTGTATCCTATCCATACCCTCCAGCGTATCTACCACTCCTTCCAGTTTAGCGTCATCTGAAAACTTGCTGAGAGTGCAGTCCACGCCATCCTCCAGATCGTTAATAAAGATATTGAACAAAACCGGCCCCAGGACTGACCCTTAGGGCACTCCGCTTGATACCGGCTGCCAACTAGACATGGAGCCATTGATCACTACCCATTGAGCCCGACGATCTAGCCAGCTTTCTATCCACCTTATAGCCCAATGAATGGGGAGAGATAGGCACCTTAAAATGCAATCAACAAAAACCAGCACACTAGGCAGCTCCTTGCCTGGTCTAGCCAGTGGGAGAGGCTGTTGTTCTAAGCCACTTCCCTTTCTCAGAAACAGGCACTTGCATCCAGACTGCAGGAAGACACCTAGATCTGCTAGAGATCTATGAACAGGAATCTGACTCCTGGCTTAGGTATTTATGTAGGTTCTTGTGGGAATGACTTAGGCACCTGCCTCATTCCATGCAACCACTGCCACCAGCTGTTTTGCAGGTGCTGGCGCAACTGCTTACCTTATAACGTTTAGCCCATTGGTTAGAGTACCTCAATCATCTCTTAAGATGGTCCATAGTGGATAAAGAAAAAGTGTTTGGGTCAGAGAGAGAGAGAGAGAGAGAGAGAGAGCGAGTGTAGGAAGGGCTCTGTAGTCCAGTGGTCAGAGCACTCATTCAGGGGTCAGGAGACCCTGGTTCAAGTCTCCCTGCTCCAATCATTCTTTCTTTATCCTCAAGGGCAAAGCTTCAACAAGAGAAACTGAGAAAGCCCCCACATCAGAATATCCCATAGTTCAATGGTTAAAGCACTCTCTGAAGATAGGGGAGACCCTGTTCAAATCTTTTCCTGCTCTAGCAGAGAGCCAAATTGAACCTGGGTCTCCCACATCCCAGCAAGTGCTATAACCACTGGACTAAAAGTTACAAGGTGGGCCGTGGTGGCAGCAGCAGCAGCCAACCACCTCCTCAATTTTTTTTTTTAAGGGGACCTGATCCAGCAGGCACCCTCTAGGTGTGGCTATCAAATTGGGCAAGTTGGGCATCTGAATGCCTGTCTTCCCCTGCGGCTCAGGTGGGAGATGGGTGTCCAACGCCTAGAGTGAGGCAGCAGTGTGTATGCCTAAAGACACAAATTTAGGTGCCAAGTGAGTTTAGGCACCTACAGAATTCAGTAGGAGTTTTGTGGATCACAGTGGGGGATCTAGGCACCTAAAAATGGGATTTAGGTACCTAGATCTGTGTGTAGGTACCTAAGTAGTGTTGTGGATTCTACCCCTTTATACCTCCCAGAGTTCCAGGGTATGTAAGAGAGCATACCTGTTGTTATACCTCTTATGGGGTACTCTTAGCTCTTCTCTTATGGTGCACAGTGCTTAACAAATAATAAGACCAAATAACTAGGAGTAGTGAGATGAAACTGGCAAATGAAAATTCCTAATAAGATGTGTTTGGATATGGAATAGTCTTAGAGATTATGGAAGCATCATTCCTGGAGACAAATTAAAATGGAAGTGGATGACCTCATATTTATTCTCCTTTGTAAAGTACTTTGAGATCTATGGATGAAAATCCATACAAGAGTTAAATAATATTATTTGTATTAGATTGTGACAAACAGAACACAGCCATAAAAGCTAGAGGTGGGAAAGACAATGTCTGATTCTAGTGACATTCCTAAAATTAAAGGTCCACTGCTTCCAAATACTTAGCCTATTGAGTTGTTTTTAATTCCATTTTGAATGACGTCGAAACATGACTGGCTTTCTGTCATGTATGTACACAAGTAATAAATTACCTGATTTGTTTTAAGCTTTTGCTTAACATACTGGTATCTCTAACCCAACTTTGTGACAGTGATGTATTTGCTGTTACAAACCAAGTAATTTCTTGGTTATATTTTTTTAGAGTGAATCGTAGCAAATCAGCAGTCAAACTGATTTTCAGTGTGTTCTATAAAAATGTTGAATATCACTCTTTATTAAAAAAACAAGTGACTAAAATTTGTTTTAATAATTTTTCCTTCTTTAGTACGACAATCTCCTGAGTCAATTTGGTTGCATGCAAGTTTCTGGTTCGGCATCCTCCCCTTCACTATCTGCCCCAGAGACAAGTCACCCACAAACATCAGGGAACATAGAACAGTACATTCACGATCTTGACAATAACTCCTTTGAGTTGGACTTGCAGTTTTCTGAAGATGAGAAGAGACTACTACTGGCAAAACAGGCTGGTGGAAATCCATGGTAAGGTGTTTAAAGTGGTTGATCTGTGATTTTTGTGCTGTAATAAGGAATCTACAAAACAGTAAACCATCCATTCTTGCCTTGGTTCATATTCATCTTTATCAGAATCCTAGTAGCTGAACAGTTAATGATTTCATTAGTAATTATGCTTTTCTTGACTAAAGATTTTTGCTAGTACCACTTTAAGAATAATGTGCAGTGATACTCTGAAAAATGGTGTGTGTGTGTGTGTGTGTCAGTGTCATATATATATATACTGGATTGTGTTTTCTCTCTGACTCCATATCAAATGAACTCAGCTAACCAATAAAGAGAGGCTTTTTTTATCTGCTACTCTTGTAAAATCAATCTGAGGTCTGAAAACAGCATGATTCTTTGCTTCTCGTATATGGGCACCAATAATTAAGCTCTTCAAGCTAAATTAAGCTCAGTCACACCTCCACAGCCCCACTGTCTTCAGATTATACAATCAATAACAGGTGCAATCCATCAGTCTTGTCACAGTAGGAATTAAGTTGAAAATAAATTATAACCTACTGATATCTAGCAAATCCTTTTGGGATAGGGTTGAAATTCATCTAATACACCTCTACCCCGATATAATGCTGTCCTCGGGAGCCAAAAAATCTTACTGCATTATAGGTGAAACCAAGTTATATCGAACTTGCTTTGATCCGCTGGAATGCGCAGTCCCCGTCCCCCCCAACCCCCTCCGGAGCGCTGCTTTACCGCGTTATAGCCGAATTCGTGTTATATTGGGTCACGTTATATCGGGATAGAGGTGTATTTAAAGTTATATGCATGGCTCATGAACAGAGAGGGGAGACCTATAGAGAGAGATTGGAACTTTTTAAAGATTCCAAGGCAGTGGATCTTTAGAAATATCCCAGATAGATTTGAAAGAAAAAGAAAACGATAACTAGGGTAGTTGTGGTTACATTGGGGGGAGGAGGGGCAGGGGTGCTTCTGTAATGACAATAATTCTTTTTTTTTTTCTTTTTCTTTTTTTCTTGTTAGGCACCAGTTTGTAGAAAACAACTTAATACTAAAAATGGGTCCAGTAGATAAAAGAAAGGTAAGTTTCATTATCCTGTCTGTCATGATGTAAAATGTCATTGTTCTTGCAGTTGCACCCCGAGAGATGTATTGCTAAGGAACCGGTCTTTGGAGTTCCCTGATTTGTATAGGTTTGTTAGCTCTGTCCCAAATCTATTGTTCCTTTTATAAAAGATGTCATAACATTTCCTAGCAAACAGCTTTTCACAAATTTAATATCTTTCCTTTTTAAAAAAAAAAATGTTATGGTACACTCTTGGTTGGACAAAAGCTGCAGTCAGATTAGCTGATGGTGCTTCCAATTTGTAATCAACTGTGAATGGAGATGTCTTCTCTTCTCCTTTATCAATCTGGTTAGTCCAGCATGACACTCAGTCTTCAGTTGTTCTTGATATTGATGTTTGCTGTGTGTGTTGTTGGGCTGCTAATGTTTGAAACTAGAATACAGGCCATTATTGTCCTCAGTGTAGTTTTTAATCCTTCTGAGGTAGAATGAAACAATCTCTCATTCTAAGAGCAACTCCACTTTCCTTCCCTCTATACTACATCTGACTTCGGGCTACTCTGTAGAGAGTGGCAGAGGTGGTATTAAAATCAATTTAGATATTTTAAATATAAGGCTGTTGTCACTTAACTGGCCCGTTAGCTGTCATGGTCTGCTGCCTACAAATGCAGTGTCTTCACCCCAGTCATTATCTACTTACATGTCACTCTGCATTTTCTCTTCAGAAGTCCATTGTTGTGACTGCTCACCGCTGTGCAGGGAGCGAAAATATCTGAAAAGGATGTTGTTCTGCTACAATGTCTATATAACCAGCAGTTTTATTTTTAAAGTCCTCTTGGAACTTTGATGAGGTTTCTATGGGTTCCCCCCGGGGTGCCACCTGGAACTGAGGTTCCACTGAGCCCCCCTAACCCACCAGCCTGGGTTCCCTTTACACCGTACTGCTGTGACCAGTCTGCACTTTCACCAGCACACATACAGGTAGGGACACACCCAGCTGCAGTTACATGCAGATGCTGTGATCAGCCCTGCATGGGAAGGCTCCAGCTAGGGAACTTCCTAGCTACTCATCTCCTTCACACACCCCTACCCTCCCTCCGAGTGTAAACTCAAAATACAGCGTAAGCTCATGAAATTCATCCTCTCATTAAATGTGGAGAGGAATTCACAACAGCTTTCTGCCCCAAGTTATGACTCTCACACTGATTTTAGACAAAGCAAAAACAAGTTTATTTAACTACAAAAGATAAATTTTAAGTGATTATAAGAGATAGCAAACAGATCAAAGCAGATTACCTAGCAAATAAACAATACATGCAAACTAAGCTTAATATACTACACAGATCGGATATGAATAGCAAATTCTCACCCTAAGTGATGATACAAGCAGGCTGCAGATTAAGGGGCAAGCTACACTTGATTGCAACTTGGAATCCCCAGGTGTTCCATTCACAAGCTAAAAATCCCTTTAGCCTAGGTCAAGCACTTTCCTCAGTTCCTTGGGTGTTTCCAGGAGTCTCTTTGAGTGGGGAGTCAATGAAGAACCAAGATGATGTTATTCCCCTGCCTTATATAGTTTTGCATATGGCGGGAACCCTTTGTTTCAGTGCTTGGGTCCCACGCCAGTCAGTGGAAAAATACTGATATCCCAAGATGGAGTCCAGCACCAAGTGACCTGGTCACATGTCCCTATAGTGTCACAGCAGCCATGACTTGGAGGCTGTCTGCAGCGTCCTCAGGAAGGCCCCCAGCTGGGAGATAAGCTTTTTCTAAGGCCTGTTGTTTTCTGTAATGGCCCTTCCCCACACAGCTTTTCAGAATGAAAGCATCTTGTCTAGTGGGTGTTCCCCAGGTGTAAACACATACATACATTGTCAATATTCCTAACTTCAGATACAAAAATGGTACATGCATACAAATATGGTAATCATAACCTTTCCAATGACACCTCACATGACGTATCTTGCATAATTATGATGTATTTTATGCCATAATCATATCCTAATAATATCACTGTGAAGAATATGGGGTACAGTGTCACGAGGTTAACTGTTTAAAATGCTGGTTATATTGACACTTCAACAGAAATGCACTGAGATGCATACAAGAATATAGTCAAGAAGCAGAAATTGTTTATACAGTGCTATGTGAGCTTCACAGGCAAACTCAGTCCCTGCCAAAATTACTTAAAATGCAAGTTACATTTGATGTAGGCAAAGACAAAGTGGAGAGTGGACAAGAAGGGGAACAGGTGAGGAAGGGGCAAACTTTTTATGTAAAGTTAGTGATGTTGTATTAGTCTAGTCATTTTTTAACTTATTTTTATTAACTTGTACAGGACTTAGTTTCTTTGTGGGACTGAGACTGCTAATGTTGCATGCACATACAAGTGTCTTGTCGGTATTACCTTCCAAATATATTAGTTTAAAAAGGGTGTATGTAATGTTTTTTTTAAAAAAAAAACAAAACCCACACACACACACGTCATGTAACGCTGGATTTTTTTATAAAAGGCTCCAAAGGCGACCCTGGCAATTACAGGCTGGTATGCCTAACTTCAGTATCAGGCAAATTAATTGAAACTATGGTTAAAAAACAGAATTATCTCACACACATGAACACGATATGTTGGGGAAGAGTCAACATGGCTTTTGTAAAGGGAAATCATGCCTCACCAATCTGTTAGAATTCTTTGTGTGTGAGAGAGAGAGTCAGCATGCACATGGGCTAGGGTGATCACATAACACAAGAACTAGAAGTCACCTGATGAAATTAATAGGCAGCAGGTTTAAAAGAAACATAGGAAATACTTCACATAACATACAGTCAACTTGTGGAACTCGTTGTCGGGAAGTTGTGAAGCCAAAAGTATAAATTGGTTCAAAAGAGAATTAGATAAATTTGTGGAGGATAGGTCCATCAACAGCTATTGGCCAAGATGGTCAGGGGTGCAGCCCCATGTTCCATGTATCCCTAAACTTCCAACTGCCTGAAGCAACTGGTACTGACCACTGTCAGAGACAGAATATTTGGCTAGATGGATCATTAGTCTGACCCTGTGTGGCCATTCTTATGTGCTAACACTTTGAAACTGTAATAAATTCAGAAACTTACTAGAAGCCCAACTCTGAAATTAGCCAACCTATATTAACTCTGTTTCTATAATGATGCCCTGAGAGAATAAGAATCCCATATTACTTTATCCATCTATAATAAAAATATTAGTTTTATCAGTGAGCACAAATACTAGAATGCATACATTATATAGTGATTGTGCTGCCTGCCAGTACACTTACAAGGATTTGACAGATTCCTGATAAGATAAATAAATACTGAAGGCAGTTGTTCCCTGCTCTTTATTAAGGCTGTGATTCAGGAAAGCATGTAAGCAAGTGCTAAAGCCCACTGACATCACTATGACTTAAGCACATGCTTTAAGAGGGTTGTGGGGCAGGGGGAAGTGAGAAAAACACACACACCAGAGCTCTGAGAGAATAGATCTAATAGTAATTCATTTCTTCCTTTGCCTTGATACACTTGGTGTTGCTGCTACTGTTCTCCTTGTCAGGGATTGTTTGCTCGTCGGCGCCAATTATTGCTCACTGAAGGGCCCCATCTCTATTATGTGGATCCTGTCAACAAAGTTCTGAAAGGAGAAATTCCATGGTCACTAGAGCTGCGACCAGAAGCCAAGAATTTTAAGACCTTTTTTGTTCATACAGTAAGTGACTGACTATCTTTAGGGTTTTTCCCAAAAGTCTTAATAAAATTTTAATCAATTTTCTTTAATAAATTATTGGAAATGAAATTGGAACTTTTTGTTGATAGAAATGTTTTCATTGCCTGTGTACTACAAAGATTTTTAGAGTTATTCATGAATGCTAGGTTGCTGGTATTAGTGTGTTTTTATGAAAAGAGAGGATTGAAATTTTTTTAACAAAGAAATATAAACTTTAAATGGATTGTGCGTGTTAGAAAGAAATGCTTCAAGAGTTTGATTTCATATTGGTCTCTTCAAAATAGTCAAAGCGCTCTTGCATATTGCAACTGACTAAAATTGTGCCAATGACTTACTGTATCAGTTAATCAGTCTACATATCTTAAATGGAAAAATGTCATTTACCAACTGTACAGTTATCCAGAAATAATGTACATTGCTGTATTATTACAATTGATATTAATTAATATGTTCCTGAACAGATTTATAATCATTTAATTCTGAATTAGTTTTCTTGCTACCAGTAGAATATTTGTGGGGTTTTTTTCTGTTTCTTGTTTTATTTGTTTTTGAAATAGTCATTAAACTATTATTTACTTGTAGCCTAACAGGACATATTACCTGATGGACCCAAGTGGGAATGCTCATAAATGGTGCAAAAAGATACATGAAGTTTGGCGGCACAGATATCATCAGAATGCTGCTAAATAGTAAAGCTCATCCAAAATGTCCCAGTCTCCCTACTTGCTGCTAGAACTCCATGTGCAGCCGATCAGAGGAATCTTCCCAACCCATCTATGATCCATCTCAAGGGGAAGCATATGTCTGAAATATTTTGTTTTTTTTAAAAACGACAAACACAAATGGAATTCAGGGTCGCTTTGCTTGCTCTTTGTGCTTCTGTTAAGGCTTCCACATGCATATCGTTGAAGTGAGGATCTTGCTTTTGTGCACTTCAGCTCTATTTCTGCTGCAAACTAATGGATAGACTTTGCATTACCAGCTTCATTTAAGATCAGTTAAAACTGATCTACACGCATACACCCCAGATCATGTACCAGTCCTACACTTTATGGGGCTGGGATTATTTCTGTGACTTTCAGATGATCATTAAACTGTATTTCATCAGGGAGCTTTTAAATGCTTCTGCTGAGGTGTAACCAGCACCTCCTCTCTACTTTCCTCCTTCCCCCCCCCCTTTTTTTTTTTTTTTTTTTTTTTTTCTTTTCTAACTGGTATCTGGCATTTGCAGTCAGGTCAGTTGCACCCTTGCATAACTCCTAATATAATTCTGGTTGCAGGATTTCCGTGGTACTTATTATAATTATGTGAGTAAATCAGATGTATGTGTCTGGCAGTCAGACACCGATGATACAGGTTGTAAGAAAGTAAAATGCTGAACGTGGCACTGAAATTTCTAAAATTGAAATTTTGGCTTTTGAAGTTCATAAAATTTTAAACAAGGAATTTTAATTTGATGCATTTACAAGTTTAATCAAGGAACAATAAACTTACCAGCATGCTTTTAATTAATACTAACTAAATTAAATTAACCAGTTAGTATAAAATGTTACTATTGAGGTAGTAATTAGACTCTTCAGCTTTTCAGGAGATGAGGGCAAGTAGCTTTCTTTCCAGGGTATGCATGTACTGTGCATTTTAGTGGGGCCAACCTATTTACTTGGGTAGAGAAGGAAGAGTGAAAACTTTGATGTACAATTGATGACTTGATTTGTCTCTTTGTATAATGAGGTGTACAAATATTCTTGTCCTGGTCATTGGCCAAACAACTTGCAGACCTTTTAGCAATTCTGAAAATATTTTAAACCATTTAAATACAATAAGCTTATACACTAATCTGAATAGTTGGAAGTTCAAATGAAAATGTTGACTCAAAGGAGAAAATGTATGGTACTCTAGTCATATCTATAAATGTTTGTTTCATATCGGTCTGCTTCATCCTTTTCAAATTAAATTGTTGTGGTCAAACATTTCCTGTGACACAGCAAAGACTTTGCTTTGTACATGTTAAAAGTAACTTCTCTAATAGTGTTTTCCATATATCTGTGCTTCTGGGTAACCAGATCCCCTGGAAAGAGCATGCCTATGCCTGGACAAAGACATTCCTCCCTCATGTCTAAAGCAGTATAAATACCACATCTATTCACTCATCCATTTTCAGAAATCTCTCATTTTTGCTCCTTTTCCACTTCAATTGTTTTTGTACAAAGTACTTCTCTCCCCACCACCCCCAGTCTCCCTCAAAGGAAGATCACCCTGCTGTTGTGTCAAGCCCATTGGTGGATTCCATATTTGTGGTTAGTCTGAATGTCCTAGAAGTAACCAAGGAATGCTAGATTTTCCATATGCACCTAAAGAGGCCTGTTGTGTAACAGTTCAATATGTCAATATGTAGAGTCTGATTAAGTTGCTACTTTCCTCCTAATTGTTTTTGAAGAAGTACCAGTGTGTAGTTAGATCCTGTAGAAAAGAATCCACACCAATACTCTACAACAAATTCACTAACATGCATGGTCATATTTTTGCGGGGAGGATGAGGGCGTACAGTGCCTCACAGGCTCCTGGCATAAAGGGAAAAGTAGAGGACATTCCTCCTGTTAAAATCAGATGCTAGTCTGAAAGTAACTTCACCCCTACTCCAAAGGCAAACCACTTGCCACTAAGTTCTTAAAGTAACACAGGACTCCTACAATTATATTAACTCCATAGCCAACATCACAGCCAAGATAATACAGTATTGCTTTTTTTGAGTTTGTGGCAATGGATACCTGTTAGTACCAAACTATCCACGTCACCTGTATGTCAACTCTATCTGAGGCAGTGCAGCAGGTTCTGGATTACAAGTCTGTAGCACTGCGCTATAGGCAGGTACTATTCTTGCCTTCTGTAGAAGAGCTTGGTCGTGGTGGAGCTGTACAGCAGCTCAAACATATTTACTGCTGTTACTTTAAGTGTGGCATCTCCAAGCAAAACACAGCTTTGCAAAGTGGTGGCTTGTTACGGAGTTTAGCAATGATTCCACTAATTTGAACAGAGGCTAGAATAGCATCCATAAACTTATTTATTTCCGCTGATTACATGATCCTGTTCTTTCTCTAAACACATTTTCTGTAACATCAAATAGTTTAGCAACCCCTCTTGTCATTCAGAAATATCTTTTCCTCTTTCTGCCCACTGTTTTTTTTTTTTTTTAAACTGTCCCTATAACATCTGATCCTGCACACACACTACTTTCACCCAAAGAAGGTCTCTTGTGAAAGAAAGCAAGAATGATTGCAGTCATTGCTGTGTAGATAGTAAATGTGAGAGTCTGCAAAGTTGGGTGTTTGCATTGTGGGGTACTTTGCTCTTTTAAAAATTACAGTATTGCAGTTAGAAACTTCTCCAGGCGGACTCCTGCACTAAGCTCTGTCTCCTCTGCATATTCATGTTCCTCGTTATTAAGCCATGCTCAGCAGGTAGGGTTATGGCCCATGAAAAAAACTGAGTAGTTTTAGCTATTATTCTCTATCTAGAACAAGTTACAATATTGAGCACTACCTTCTATAGTAGGCAAAACCTCACAAAAAACAAAATCGGCTTCCAAAAAATGTTGTTTTCATTCTACTTTTTTTCTCAGATTATTTGGACTCAGTCCAAAACGTAATTCACAAACCTTCACTGAGGAATGGACTCCTTTTGCAGTGGAAGGGGGCAAAAGCTGAGCCAGAGGCTTGCCGTCCTTAATCTCTGCTTTATTGGAGGAGAGCAAGTCAAGTGAAACTACTTCATCCCCATGTTTCCCCTCCAGTGAAGAGGAGAATAGGCTAGAAAAGGCTGCTCCTTGCTGTTGCACTTGGAGGAGGGGACCAAAACTATTCTGGGCGAGGCTTCCCCCAGTCACTTTTCTGTGACGAGGGGTATGCTAGTGGAAGATTTATACTATGGGAGGATAAGGCAAAGGCTGTCATGTGGAATGGGTAAAGTCCACGTGCATGCTGCTTATCAGGAAGTGCTATGTACTATGGTGGAGTGGTTCCTGCATTGGATAAGTATATCTCAGTGTAGGGATGTCCTCGTGGACAAAGCAGTTGAATGCCTTGTGTGGGAGCACACTCAGCCATTCATGAGAATGCATGGAGAAGAGTGCATAGAGTATGCTAAACGGGCTGCTCTAGGGCTGAGAGCAGGCCATTTAGAAGTCTCCATACTGTAATCATATGATCTCCAGAGGGGAGAGTGTAGCTGGCCACTAGCAGCTCATTGTTCTTGAAGATATTTGGGGCAAGGAGTGTAGAGCCTACTGATTCATTCACTCTCCTTTCCCAGCTACAATTACCAAGATTTCCAGAAAGATTGTGAGTCAGTGTGGCTATGATTCAGATTAGGAGACATTTAGTTTGAGATCAGACTCCCAGAAGGGTACTCAACTCTAGTGATGGGCCTGCTTTCCATTGAATGGAGTCTGGTTGAAGAAAAGGCAGTGGGATTGGTGCTAGAAAGGATACTTAACCCACCTTCCTTTTTCCCGTGGGACATTGACCCAGTCTTGTCTGCTGTATAGCTTTAAAAATATCAGGGCATGTTCAAGATTTCTTGGCTAGGCTGAGAGTTTGAGGCAAATGGTGATAAAGCAATGCCCTAAGCCCTCCTCTGAGCAGGGTTTATTTTAAGGACAGTTAAGTTATAGCTCACATAAGCATTGTTTTTCTGCTTTAGACGATCTATTGTACCTATCACGAGCAGTGTACCACAACAGTCTTAAGAGGCGCTGTACTAACGAAGTTGGAGTCTCTAAGGCATCTTGAGAACTATGCAGCATTGCTATTGTCCCATAGTGCTGTTGAACTGTGTAGCAATTCTGCTAGATACAGCTCCCGAAAACTTCCTGAGGGGTGGGTAAAAGTATTATATCCATGCTTCAGCTTTTGTGCTGTGATATATGAGGGATGGTAATGTTGGACACTGATGCCTTCTGTATTGGGCACTTTCAAAGGATCCTGTGGACTTAGCCCTCACACCCTGAAGAGAAATATTTCTCCTATTCATTTTTGTTGACTTTAGAAACCCAAGTTTAATTATCAGTGATAAAAATAATTTTAAAATAATACATACATCTATTGTCTATATGTCTCCTGCAACCTAAAAGACAAACACTGAATGTGTGTGTGCGTGTGCACAGCTGTGTTTGTATGTATGGGTGAAGTGGGGGGATATTACATGATGCAAATGCTATGAAGAACTATGGCTGGATGGGCAACATTATACTCACCCACTTCCAAATTTTGACTATTCATGCTGGACCAAGGAGTCTTTTTGTGAAGGGCCATATACATATTTTGGAGATATAGGTCCTGTTGGCTCAAAAACATTTGTGCCATAAAGAAAGCAGTAGCTTAAATAATGAAGTTCTTTCACCCCAAATCCTGACTGGGAGCTGAGTATTCCAACTGGACCACATAGCTGTAATTCTTTCCATCTGTGATGAGATTCTTTGTTAGTCTGAGTAGTTTCCTGTGGGAATAAGACATTTATTATTAATGTCTTAACTGGGGAAAGGAGATACATGATTTGCTAAAGCTGGGCTTTGGGGATGCTACACATAACTCTCTTCCTCGAGCTAGTATTTTAAAAAGAACTGATGTGTACACATGGGTGTGGTATTTATACTACTTGAAGCATTTGGTGAATACTTCAACCATTTTGTCTTTAGGCCAATATTTTATTAATTAAACTATGAATCACTTCTGCAATGCCTCATGGCCCAGAAAATGTCTGTCTATAGATACTTCCTTCAGTCAGCTTGCAGGTAAGTATTTCTCTTTGACCCAGAGCAGTGTATTTTCAGCTAAAATGGGAAATTTATAATCAAACCGGTAAACTGCATTTCCCTATAATGTGTTTGCACTGTCTTGGAAGAAACACAGCTATAAACAGTGAACCATTTAGAAATGGAAAACTTATTTCTTAAACTGGCTGAAGCATGCAAGTCCAGTCTGTTTGAGTGACAGTGAATGGGGATAGTTGCTGATTGAAATGCTTATGTACTGAATTTGATTGGATATGGCAGTTTCCTAAATTGTGGCAGGACTCACAACTGCTGTATCTAACAAAAAAACCAAACAAACTAGGAACTATAATCAATTTTGATAGATGTTAGCTGTCTTTCAGATTGGTGGCAGTCAGTTATAATGTGTGTAATATTCTCTACCTGGTTTGTAGCTGTAACTGTGATGTACAGGAAAAGCAAAAACTAAGAAGCAAACAAAAACAGAAGCAAATAATGCAGTGATATTAGGATAAACATTTTTGTATTTTTATTCTTATAAAGTTATTTGCTGGCTCGCATTGGCCTCTAGTTCAGTCTGTGTTATTTAAATTCTAATATATGAATTATTTGGATTGAATTCATGTTCGGGGCCATGGTGTTGTATGTATTGATGTACAGCCTTGAATGTGAATAATTATTGTAAACTATTTTACACCTTTCTCTGGCTTTATTATATAAATTTTCTATTGGTCGATGATTTAATCATATCTCATAATTTAATGACTGTTTGTTCTCCGCCCGACAGCTCTCTGTGCTGTAGATGTAGCTAGTGACTGGATGATGAATTTTCACTTATGCTCGATAGTCTTGTAATAAAAGCATGTAGGGTCCTAGGCCCTGGGCTCCCGCCTCTTTTTCTGCGCCGCGCGCCTGTCCGTGAGCCGCTAGGAACTGGGGGTAGGCGCAGCCTCCGGCCCCTGCCCGCCGAGCGAGGCCTGGCGCGGCCCCCGCAGCAGCCGGCTGAGGGGCCGGGCCGGGCGAAGGACAAGCGCTCTCCGCGGGTACTTCCGGCGGATGTCACGTTAGTGTAAGGGATGGGGAACTCCTGCGAAGGGAACAGAAATCCGGGCGGACACTTCCTGTCTCGAGGAGCCGGGGGGAGGGGAGTGTGTGAGCTGGAGGCCAGCTGGCAGCCGCGTGCGTTGGCCGGCCGGGGTCGATGCTCTCCGGGAGAGGGGCGTGGGAACGGTGAGTCTCCAGGACACGCACTTCCAGCTACGGAGTTAGGGGCTGGGAACTACCTGCCATGAGGATTGGTATCTGCCTGACCACTTCCGGCTGGAAGGGCGTGGGGAGTCGGTATTACGAACGGATACTTCCGGTAGGACGGTGCGCGCGGAGGGGGTTGGGGGACCGTTATACGAATTGGACCCTTCCGGCGCTGCAGCGAGGATGGCGGCGGAGAATCACTGCGAGTTCCCGGTTCCTTCCATGGGCGTCCTTGGCCTAGTGGGGACAGGCGGGCCCTGCCGCCGCTGTAGCTCTGGGCCCTCCCCGGGTGGGGTCCCAGGTAAATGGGTCCGGCTGAACGTGGGGGGCACCTGCTTCCTCACTACCCGGCAGACGCTCTGCAGGGACCCCAAGTCCTTCCTCTTCCGCCTCTGCCAAGCCGACCCCGACCTGGACTCGGACAAGGTGAGACCGACAGAGGGACCCCCCTGATCTGGGCCAACCCGCGCGGGCCCTGGGGCTCCCAGTCTTCTCGCCACATAAGCTCCGCGTCCAACCGCGGTCGGGTAGGTTAGGCCGGGCCCCTCCCTAGACTAGCCACAGGGGGGATTGTGGGGCTGGGACCTGCTTGTTCTGGGGGGAACCCGGCCCGCCCTGTGATGGCTTGGTAAGAGTCAGGTTTCTTTTTACTACTACCACCCCATCCTGGGTCCAGGGCGAGAGACACCTACGATCCAGTCAGGTAAGAGAGTGGTTCCATATGCCCCCCTTTAGATTGAGAGAATCTCGTATAGTTTAGCAGGAAGTATGAGGTTTCATTTCTTGGGAACAGATATGCATTTATTTTCTTTTTTCCCTTTTCTTTGGTAGTCTTATTTATGCTAACAGAACATTCAGGGATGTTTGCAGTACCATAATCAGAGGAATCCTTTAAGATTATGTAATATGAATATACTGTTATGAAGCTGTTCAATAGTTGATTGTGGGGTTGGAACAGGCCAATTGCTACAGACTACCCATATAAATTGGTTTAGGTTCTTGTACCACACCCATGACCATTTCTATTGACGTGAATCTCTTAAAAGGAGCACAAGATCTGTATCTGTTTGAATTTCTGGGTCACTTTTATTTATTGAGTAAGCTTTTATTTGTCATGGTGCATAGACATTTTATTTAAATCCTGTCATGTTAATTTTGCATTGTCTTGATCCCATAGTTTACAATTTGTGAATTCTGAAACTGAGCTATGCCATTGCTGTACAAAAGAGTACATTGAATACAAAAGAGAAAAAAGCATATTAGAGACAAAATCCAAAAGGCTAAGGCACTGAATGAGTAAGGGGGGGTGGGAAGGGCAATAAGAAGAGGTTCTATAAATATATTAGAAAAAGGAAAGTATGGATCCATTTACTTAATAGGGAAGGCTTTTTTTTTTTTTTTTTTTTTTTTTTTTTTTTTTTGATGCTTCAGTCTTCACTGAAAATGTTGATTTTGACCAGATGCTTAACACAGTTAATATTCACAATGTGGGAAGGATCTCAGATCAAAATAGGGAAAGAACAAGTTTAAAGAATATTTAGATAAGTTAAATGTATGTAAATCGACAGAGCCGATGAAATTCACCTTAAAGTACTTAAGAAACTAGCCTATGCAATCTCTGAACTTTTAGCAATTGTCTTTGGGAGCTAATAGAGGAAGGTTGAGGTACCAGAGGGCTGGAGAAGGGCAAACATAATAGCTATCTTCAAAAAGGGAAAAAACGAAAGCTGGGCAATTATAGACACGTCAGCTTAACTTTGATACCCAGAAAGATACTGGAACAATTTATTAAACAATCAGTTTATTCTAACCTAAAGGATAATAAGGAGATGAGTAGTAGCCAACATGGATTTATCAAGAACAAATCATGTCAAACAAAACTTATTTTCTTTGATAAGTTAACTGACTAGTGGCTAGAGAGGAAGCAGTAAATGGGATATATACAGTCTTTAGTAAGCATTTGACCCTGTCCCATATGACAGTTTCATAAACAAACTAGGGAAATGAAGTTTAGATGGAAATACACCTCTACCCCGATATAACGCGACACGATATAACACGAATTCGGATATAATGCAGTAAAGCAGTGCTCGGGGGGGGGGGGGGGGGGAGAGAGGCTGCGCGCTCTGGCGGATCAAAGCAGATTCGATATAACACGGTTTCACCTATAATGCGGTAAGATTTTTTTGGCTCCCAAGGACAGCGTTATATTGGGGTAGAGGTGTATTATAAGATAGCCTTTGAACCAGTTATGCACCTGTTTCCAAAGAGTAGATATCAATGGCTTGCTGTCAAACTGGGGGATATATGTCTCTCTTGGGTCCACACTGTTCAGTATTTTCATTAAAGACTTTGATAGAGTGGTGAGTATGCTTATGATTCTGTTATTGTGATGTTTAAACCATTTCTTTGCCTGAAATGTTGCAAATTAGTAATTTGTGTGTAGTTCATGACAAGATGATAGGGTGCTGCTAATCAAACTATTATGTAAGAGCACAGGCTATCAGATCTCGGTGTGTTAATCTCTAATAACACACATGTGTTATCTCATTGCTGTGTACTTTGGTTCCACTCACCACTCCTGGGGGAGTTCTGCGCCACTCTGTGCATGCATAATTAATGAGCAGTGCATATTTTTATTTTTTTGCGTAGAAAAAAAGCTTCTGTCGGAAAGTTGCTTCAGTCCTGCCTTTTGCCCACCAGAGGGCACTATGGCGCTAGAACAGAGCAGCAGCAGCAGCTCCTGGCCAGCTAGGGAAGAGAAAGAACCTGCCTTCTTCACGGCAACTGTTAGGCCAGGTCAGGAGACAGACAGACTGTGGTGCTGCTGGGGGCTCAGATGGCGCTCATAAGGGCTAGTGGGGGAGGACAGACTGGGGCAGAGGCTGAATGGGAGTGGAGGCCCAGGGCCACATGGGGACGGGAGAGGGGGTGCTTGACTGAATGGGAAAGGCTAGGGGTCGGCCAGGGTCTGCATGGAGGAAGCTCCCTAACAATCCTTCCCCCCCCTTCCCGCACCCTCTGCCCCCTTAAAAAAAAAAAATCTGTTCCACACTTTTCCCATCCATACCAACACCCTCCAAGTTCACACCCAGGCTCTTTCCCAGCAATTACTTCCCTCTCCCTCAGCTCTTCAGTTACCCCTGACTCCCGCAAGCCTTTGCATTACTTCGGAGGGGAGTGGGAAATACAGTTCTGTATTTTACTTTAAATGAATTATTACTTAGAATTCTGTATTAATATGCCTAGTAAGGAATCTATTTGTCAAAAAAACATTTCCTGAATCTTTTTTCGTGTCTGTATTGTTACAGACATACTTACTGACCGATATTTTGAAATAAATGACCAAAAATAATTGAAAGTGGTGTGATTATATTGTGTTATTTTGACAAATAAAATAGGCAGAATTTTGCAGAATTTGAAAATATTGTACACAGATTTGTTTGTTGCAGAATTTTTATTTTTTTGGCACCGAATTCTCTCAGGAGTAACTCACTAGTTAAAGAAGGTTGAAGTCAGGCTGAAATTGAAGATGAGAATGTAGGTCTGAGAGGCCTTTTACAATTTGACAGTGACTGGGCAGTTTGTAAAATGGATGTAAAATAGACAACTAGTTATCTTGTACTTAGCATTACATTGTACACTCAAATATGACATTTATTTCTAAAGATCAGAAAGATTTTGAGTATTTTGTACATATATAAGGGATGAACATTTTTAGTAAAGGACAGGAAATATGGAAGAAATTACAGTAGTTGTGAAAATCCAGCTTTGAGAAGATCCTGCTCTTAGGATATGCTTGTAGATAGCACCACAGCCCAGAAATCTATGGCTCTTCTGAGCCTACTACTCCTAAAACTATGCCTTTCTTTGTTCCCCTTCAACAAAGATTACTTTGGTATAACCCTTTTTGTCAGGGTTTAAAGCTCCACCTTCTTTGCATTCTTAATAGGAACCATTCATATCTACTTTGTCCTTTCAGCGCCTATAGCTAACTAACCTTCCTGGGCAACACAGCCCTGGAGTCTGCAATCTAAGGCCTTGGCTACACTTGCAGATGTACAGCGCTGTGAGTTAAACCTGACTTCGTGCAGCTGAGTAGGGAAAGCGCTGCAGTCTGTCCACACTGACAGCTGCCCAGCACACTATCGTGGCCACATTTGCGGCAATTGCAGCGCTATTGGGAGCGGTGCATTATGGGTAGCTATCCCACAGAGCACCTTTTCCCATTCTGGCGCCGTGGGTTGTGGGAAGGGGGCGTGGGTGCGGGAGATTCTGGGTCCTGTCCCAATGCCCTGTGATGCATCGCTTCGCACCCCAGAAATCCCTTTGTTTCCGTCCACCTTTGGCGCCATCTTTCAACGGTTTCTGTGCAGCGCGATCTGTCTGCGGGAAATGGAGTCCGAACTGCTGAGGCGTATGCTGACGAGTCTCGCCAGCACGTCACGTTTGGCTATCGAACTATTCCTTAAGATCCAAAGTGACAGTGAGAGTGAGGGTGAGGATTCTGACGATGCTATCGAGACGCGTAACGCATACGACACGAAATTGCTTGTGGCATTCACGGACATGCTTAGCACCGTGGAACGCCGCTTTTGGGTTCGGGAAACAAGCACCGAGAGGTGGGATCACATCGTCACAGAAGTCTGGGATGACGAGCAGTGGCTGCAGAACTTTCGGGTGAGAAAAGCGACTTTCATGGGACTGTGTGAGGAGCTTGGCGCAAGGACACGAGATTGAGAGCTGCCCTGCCAGTGGAGAAGCGGGTGGCTATTGCAATCTGGAAGCTGGCAACTCCAGACAGCTCCAGGTCAGTCGCAAACCAGTTTGGAGTGGGAAAGTCGACCGTTGGAATCGTGTTGATGCAAGTTTGCAAGGCCATTAATTGCATCCTACTCAGAAGAACCGTGACTCTGGGTAACGTGCAGGAAATAGTGGATGGCTTTGCACAAATGGGGTTCCCTAACTGTGGAGGAGTGATAGATGGAATGCACATTCCTATTCTGGCACCACCCCACCTAGGATCCGAGTACGTTAATCGGAAGGGGTATTTCTCTATGGTTCTCCAGGCGCTTGTGGATCACCGAGGGCGTTTCATTGACATTAACACAGGCTGGCCTGGAAAGGTGCATGACGCACGCATCTTTCAGAACACTTGGCTGTTCAGGAAGATGCAGGCCAAGACTTTTTTCCCAGAGCGGAAGATCACGGTAGGGGAAGTTGAAATGCCCATTGTGATCCTTGGAGATCCCACTTACCCGTTAGTGCCATGGCTCATGAAACCCTACACAGGGAGCCTTGACAGCAGCAAGGAACGGTTCAACTACAGGCTGAGCCGGTGCCGAATGACTGTGGAGTGTGCCTTTGGCCGTTTAAAGGGCCGCTGGCGATCTCTGTATGGGAAGCTGGACTTGGCTGAAAGCAGCATCCCTGCGGTTATATCCGGGTGCTGTGCCCTCCATAATATTTGTGAAGGGAGGGGTGAAAGCTTCACTCAGGCATGGACCTCCGAGGTTCAACACCTGGAGGCTGAATTTGCACAGCCAGAGAGCAGGGCTATTACAGGGTCCCAGCGCGGGGCTGCAAGGATTAGGGATGCCTTGAGGGAGCAATTTGAGGCTGAAAACCAGCAGTGATATCTGGTGCCCTGCACAGGAGTGAAGTGCAGTAGTTCCAATCTTTAGGACTCAGTGTCTGCTTAGCAGACAAGCAGACTTGCAGTGCCTGTTTATTTCCCGGGCTAAGGAGTCTTTTACTTTATGCAATAATAAAGAATGTTTTCAAAGCCAAAGAATCCATTTATTGAAAAGAAAAAATGGGGTGGAGTGGGGAACGGTACAATCACAGATTTGTGTATGTCCTGTCTGGTGTGCTGTGCAGTGAGTGCTGCACTTCAGGGCAGCTATACTGCATGGTGACGGGGGTTGAGTGCAGAGGGTAAGGGTCGTGGTCTTCAGGGTTGGGTGGTGAAGATACTGGTGTTGGAGGCAGCGGGTGGCGTGAAGAACACGGAAGTTGGGGAAAGTGGGTTGGAGGTGACAGTGGGGCACAACGGAAAGAGTTTTGGGACAAGGGCTGTAGGGAGGGGTGGCATTTGCGTTTTCAGTACTGCTCCTCTTTCTGCACGGCTACCGGCTCCTGGATAGCATCTGCTTGGCGCTCCAGGATGCTGATGAGCCTATCAGTGCTTTGCTGCCGGTGCGCGGTGCTTTGCCGCCGGTGCGCTGTGTTTCCCTGGCAGATCTCTCCCTCCAGTCCTGTGCCTTCTCGTTCTCTTTAATAGATTGCCACATCACTTCTTGCAGCATGTCGTCTTTGCTTTTTCGCAGTCTCTTCCTGAGTCTTTGCAGTCTCTGAGCAGGCGATAAGAGGGACGGCTGAGGTTTCAAGGTTGATGCAGCTGTATAGGCAAAACATAACATTTAACAGAGGCAGCATTGTTTATACCAGACAGAGTAATGATTCCCCCCGCACTTAAGGAGTAGAAAACACACAGGGTCTACACAATAGCATAATTTTCCCGTCCGAAACAGAGCGCACATATCCGACGGGAGCCTCAAAATGGTGAGTAATGGGGACTGATTGTTTCAGGGCTGCACTGTCCTCTGGGTTTCTGTGCCTTGGGGAGAGCCAACAGCTTCAGGGGGCACCTACTCTGAACACTGTCCCAACATTTTCCACAGGAGTTCGTCCTGGACGATATCTCGCTGCTGAGGGTGACCTGTGAAGCAAGGGAGGGTCTTCTACTGCAATGCGGCTTCCGCCCTGGCCCATATGCAGCTTGCCTGTGTGCAGCAATGGTCCCCTCGCGGCACAGTGGCACGGACACGTTAGCCTGGCTGGGACAAGGACCACGGTGGCTCTCCCTATAAACCTGCGCCAGCGCATTGCACACGTTCTGGATGAGACATTTGAAGAGATTACCGAGGCTGATTACCGCGATGTGATAAACCACATCAATGCACTATTCCGCATCTAGGCATGCATGCTTAACCCTCCTCTCCCAAAGAACTCGCACCGAAAAAATTCCTTCCCGAAAGAAAAAAAACGCTTACCGGGAACCTGCTCTTCTGTTTGTCTTCCACCAAGTACCGGCCGCTGCGACTGGTTACCATCCTCCTGGCTCGAGAAGAGCTCCTGGCTGCATGGTTCCGGGGATTCCGGGGTGTCTCCATCCGGCCCACTACCATCACTCCCGTTTTCCTCCTCTTCCTCCTCCTCCCCCCCCACCGGCTCTGAAGTGTCCATGGTGGTCCTCGGAGTGGAGGTGGGGTTAACCCCAAGTATCGCATCCAGCTCCTTGTAGAATCTGCAGGTCGCGGGGGGAGCACCCGAGCGGCCGTTTGCGTCGCGGGCTTTGTGGTAGGCACTCTGCAGCTCCTTGACTTTAATCCTGCACTGCAGTGCGTCCCGGTCATGGCCCCTTTCCATCATGTCCTTTGATACCTTCCCGAAGGTATCGTAATTCCTACGGCTGGAGCGCAGCTCGGACTGGACAGCTTCCTCCCCCCAAACACTGATGAGGTCCAGCAACTCGCCATTGCTCCATGCTGGGGTTCGCTTGGCGCGTGGAGGCATGGTCACCTGGAAAGATTTGCTGATAGCACTCCACGCCACGCTGGGCTGAGCAAACAGGAAGGGGATTTTTAAAATTCCCGGGGAATGTAAAGGGTCGGTCACATGGTTGGTTACCTGAGGCCAGGGCAGTAGAGTTTGAACTGATGACCAGAGTGGCTAGAACAGGCATTGTGGGATACTGTCGAATAATTCTGGAGGCCATTCACAGCGCATTGGGTGGCCACTCTGGCGCCGCAGCGCTGCACTCGCTATTCCTCTCAGAGAGGCGCAGTACATGCAGCGCTGCAACCACGGAGATACAGCGCTGCAAATGCCTTGCCAGTGTGGACGGGGAGTGAGTTACAGCGCTGCAACTCACAAGTGTAGCCAAGGCCTAAGAGGCAAGTTCTTAGTCTTTCCCCACCATATTGTACTAACCCCAGTGAGATCAGCTTCTAAGCCTACCAAAGCACATCTGCCCCTTAAAAGTTGATTCCGAATTCTCAGGTAATTAAGAGCATGTTCCTGTGGAAGAGGCTATAGGCTACAATCCAAACAACTCTTCTTCCCTAGAGGGTGTGGTAACACATATCATTGGTGTCACCATGGAAAGGCTAAATCCTTCCCAGACTTGCTCACCAGAGTTGTGAATGCACTTGGTTTGGTGCTTCCAGATGTCAAGAAAAGACTTGTAGATTAGTTGGCATCTTGGAACTGAATTTACTGGTCAGATTGGCTGCAGTCATGAAGGCTTTGTGGACATTGGACAAGGATTTACAAGTAGCACTAGTCTCAATCCTGACAGCTTGTTGGAAGGCAGATGGATTACACTAAGTCTCTCCTGAAGGGCTTGCTTTTCTTTTCTGAAACAAATGAAAAATTGGAGGTTGGAAAATTGCATAAAACGACCCCAAGTAATAGATGGATCAGAGTGAAAAACCACCCTGGCAAGATGGCTCCTCTGCACCAGATGTCAGATTCCTCTGTCACCTCTGCTGGCTCTATATGACACTAGTGAACCCCTATTTTACTAACTAATTGTAGACACTGGAGTTCATAAAATAAAAAGTTCATGAAATTGAACATTTCAAAATTACAGGAGGTTGAATGCATAAGTTGCAGTATGGTGTCCTGCGTCGCTTTGTTCTTTTTCAGACTACTGCAAATTTATTTCCAGTGCATTGAAGATATTGGATGAGAAATAAAGGTCAATTTTTTCTTCATCTTCACTTTTGTTATGTGATTTTTCCCCAACCCCTGATGGAGAAAATCTGTATAACTGGTTGTTTGTAAGACTGATGTCCATCATATCGAGGTTGTACTGTAATATTCTGACAAGATCCCCTTTTATTGCACCATCGTCCTGAGGAGCTTAAGGAAGTGGGTGGAAGACTTGATGCCTGATTTATAAAAAGCAGAGGCATTCATTAAAAGCTGCTTGTGATGCCTTGGGGACAGTAGTGACTACAGACCAACAGATGAGCTGGCTGTCTAAAGTGTTCTGGTTTGTCCATAAAAGGTGCAAGATAACCCATTTGAAGTGGCCTAGATTTCTTTAGTGTCTCCACAGATGAGACACTGGAGAAATTAAAGAATTCCAAGTCAAGGTTGAGATCCCAGGCCCGTTATTGACAGCCCTTCAAAAGAAAAGCACCATTCAAATACCAGAAGTTGTCTCAGCCTTCTTATTTCAGTGGGCAGACATCCAGATCCTTTAGGCAGAAGCACAGATCATCATCTATGACCTCATGGCCCTCTTCCTTTTCCAAACAGAATGTTTAAAGGGGCACTTGATCCCTGAACCAATTATTGTGGATATGTTTTTCTCAACTCCCATTTCCTTATTTGGAGACCACTGTTTCTTTGAGGTAATGTGAAGTTGATAATTCCTCCAGTACGGTACCACTCCATACCCCCAAACCATCAACTTCCCTGTCCATCTCACAGCAACAGCAAAAGGATGAAAACACCTTTTACATTTTGGTTCAATAGAATAGGGGTCTCAATATGTTGTGATCAAGTATCAGAGGGGTAGCCATGTTAGTCTGGATCTGTAAAAAGCAACAGAGAGTCCTGTGGCACCTTATAGACTAACAGACGTATTGGAGCATAAGCTTTCGTGGGTGAATACCCACTTCGTCAGATGCATGTGGTGGAAATTTCCAGAGGCAGGTATAAATATGCAGACCAGAATCAGTCTGGAGATAACGAGGTCAGTTCAATCAGGGAGGATGAGGCCCTCTTCTAGCAGTTGAGGTGTGAAAACCAAGGGAGGAGAAACTACTTTTGTAGTTGACTAGCCATTCACAGTATTTGTTTAATCCTGAGCTCATGGTGTCAAATTTGCAAATGAACTGAAGTTCAGCAGTTTCTCTTTGAAATCTGGTCCTGAAGGTTTTTTGCTGCAGGATGGCTACCTTTAAATCTGCTATTGTGTGTCCAGGGAGGTTGAAGTGTTCTCCTACAGGTTTTTGTATATTGCAATTCCTAATATCTGACTTGTGTCCATTAATCCTTTTATGTAGGGATTGTCCAGTTTGGCCGATGTACATAGCCGAGGGGTATTGCTGGCACATGATGGTGGACGTGCAGGTGAATGAACCGGTGATGATGTAGCTGATCTGGTTAGGTCCTGTGATGGTGTCGCTGGTGTAGATATGTGGGCAGAGTTGGCATCGAGGTTTGTTGCATGGATTGGTTCCTGAGTTAGAGTTACTATGGTGCGGTGTGTGGTTGTTGGTGAGAATATGCTTAAGGTTGGCGGGTTGTCTGTGGGCGAGGACTGGCCTGCCTCCCAAAGCCTGTGAAAGCGAGGGGTTGTTGTCCAGGATGGGTTGTAGATCACAGATGATGTGCTGGAGAGGTTTTAGTTGAGGACTGTAGGTGATAGCCAGTAGAGTTCTGTTGGCAACTCTTTGTTGCTTAATATGTTGGGATTTGATTCCCATTTATTTTTTATCCCAGAGATGACAAGGGTTTTTACCCCCTTTCTTGACTTGAGAGCATTCAGCATATTCATCCATGAGTTCATGTTCAGCTTGAGAACCTTAGCCCCAGTAACTGCATTTTTAAAGCCATGGGGTTGGTTTGTATCGCTAAACTTCAGTTTTTACTCTCATGTATCCATCAGGCCAGCCTGCAGGAAGAATCTTTGCTTCTCTATCAGAGGATCAGCAGCAGCACAAAGTTCTACTAATTGGCTTTTCTACCCCATACTGTGCCCAGGGCATTTATCAAGTGCAGCTCACTTGAGAGAATAGGGAAAATGCAAATGTTGTCAGGGTGCAGTCCTCTCCCTAATCCAATCCTTAGATCTAAGGATAAACCAAGATCCACTTTCACTCCATTTGCTGTTTGGGGGAGTGGCTATTTGTAATGTGGTAACCACTGTGGAGCACCAGTGTGCTAGGTGCCATACAAACACACATGAGGACACAGTTCCTTTCCTGAGGAGCGATAAGATCCCAGTTATATAGGGTAGCTGTTGTACAACTTCAAAAATACTGAGTGCTAGCAATTCCCAGGGAGGTCATTGACTTCAAAAGGAACTGCTGGGTAACCAGGCCACTCGTTTAGCCCCCTTAATAGAAAATCTTCACATAACAGCTACAGTCATAAGGTTGCAAAGTAACCTTATGACTGTAGCTGTTATCTTTAACTCTTGCATTTCCTGACTTTCATTTTACTCTACAACTTTGTTGCATTAAGCTTTTTATTATAATTAATAATTGATATCTTTTGGCACTAGTACAGTCAGGATCAGAACTCCATTGTGCTGGGCAGTGTATTAACTCACAGGGAGAAATAGGGAAGGTTAAGAGGTGACTTGATCATAGTCTAAAAATATCTACATGAGGAACAAATATTTAGAAATGAACACAATCCAATGGCTGAAAGCTGAAGCTAGGCAAATTCGGTCTGGAAATGAGGCATACATTTTTGATAGTGAGGGTAATTAACCATTGGAACAATTTATCAAGGGTTATGGTGGATTATCCATCACTGACAGTTTTTAAATCAACACTATATATTTTCCTAAAAGATATGCTCTAATTTAGGCAGGAATAACTCAGGGAAGTCTTCTGGCCTGTGTTACACTGGAGGACAGACTAGACTATCACAATTATCCCTTCTGGCTTTTTAGTTTATGAAGAGTGACTATCATAAATTTTAATCATTATTTAAATCAGCAAGCAGAAAACCTTTGTTAAATCACTGATTTTAAACATGTTCTGCGTTTGTACCTTTTAGTTATTTTCCTAAAGAAAAGTTGAGCCTCATAACCATTAAAACAAGCTGATTTGAAATAAATATAGCCTTTATGCTGAATTTGGTGCTTCTTTTTGCAAACCAGGAGGATACAGTATATTTATACACATTTATTTAAGCACTTACATAGTTTAACTTAAATTTATTCAGATTCTTAGTTTTTATAGCTACACTTCTTAATGTTTTTAATTTAATTTAAATGATTTTAATAGACTAGAGTTAGGCCTTAAAATAAATTTGATATTGACAATCTAATTTTAAATAGGTTTGCTTTTAACAAATCTGTATTCACATTAAATTCAACAATTAAAAAAAAATCATAAATTTTTTGATCCATCCTGAGTGAGGATGACAACAGTTGGAACAAACTTTGTAATCCGAAACCTGAGGATTATAGATGCTATAAAAATCATGGCTGACGTACGTAGAAAGGCCTACAAACAGTAAATCTTGCTGTATTGTACTAGTTGAATTAAAATGAACTTTGCATGTTATTTTAATCCCTTCACTTTTGCTATTCGTTTAACTCCTCTCCTGACTATTCTTGCCAAACTGTCCCCAAGGAGATTTGTCCCTCTTCTACTGAGGTGGAGGCCATCCAAGCTATACAGCCCCCTCTCCCCATAGACGATGAACCAATGTTCCACAAAACTGAAGCCCTCCAAACTCATGAGGTTTTTAATTCTATATAATTGTTGGTGTGCTTATTATCTGTATGTATGTCTAATCACTAAACTCTTGGTCTCGATGATGTATTATGGCAATGAGTTCCAAAGACTGTGCATTGTGTAGGTTGTTTTGTTTTTTTTTAAAGTGCTCCCTCTTATCACTTTAAAACTTTCTCCCTGATGGTTTCGTGCCCCCCCCCCCCCCCCCCGTATTGAGTGAGAGTGAATACTTACCTGCTCTACCGTCTATACACCATCTATAACACATACCATGATCATGTCCTGTTTTAGTCAACTTAATTTTTATTGGGCATGTTTATAGCTTGCTCTTACTCATTCATCAGATGTATATGGATAAGTTTTATCTAAATGCATACCGGTTTGTTAACCTCACCATGCTGCTTAAAGCATTGGAGCTGTCTGCTGTCTTGGGAAAGCAACACCACATTGATCACATGGATTCATATTTGGGATGCTGTCTTTTAAAATGGAAACTTAAATTCTGGAAGTATTGATTCAGCCCTCCGTAGTCCTCTGACTGAGAATAAGAACATAAGAACGGCCATACTGGGCCAGATCAAAGGTCCACCTAGCCCAGTATCCTATCTTCTGACAGTGGCCAATGCCAGATGCCCCAGAGGGAATAAACACAACAGGTAATCATCAAGTGATCCATCCCGTCGCCCATTCCCAGCTTCTGGCAAACAGAGGCTAGGGACACCATCACTGCCCATCCTGGCTAATAGCCATTGATGGACTTATCCTCCATGAACTTATCTAGTTCTTTTTTGAACCCTGTTATAGTCAATGTTTCCTAATGTCTCTGCAAGTGAAATTCTCAAGCTTTGTTTGCTATCCCACAGAACACTACAGGCCATACTGTAAAAATTTAATCAAAATATTAATTATAGGCTGGTGACGTGACCCTCATGTGACTATATGGATCATAGGCCACATCTTTCAGATTGCTCCCTGAATGTAGTTCACAAGCAACCTTTCCTCAGTCTACCCCATGTCCCTGAAAAAGGCTGGAAGGAGGGGTTTTAGGTATATCGTCCTACAACAAAAGATTAAAGTGCTCTATTGTAAATTATATATGCAGTTGAAGGCCTGGAGGGAGGTGGAGGTTGTTTTTCATTCCCACACTACTCCGGGGGGAATTCTGCACCAAAAAATTAAAAATTCTCCCACTCAGTCAGGCACATCTGTCCCTGTCCCCTTTTGTCCCTGCATCCCCCTCACATTCAGCCCCTGGCTCAAAGCTGTCAGCTCCTTTGCCCCTACCCAAGTCTGTCCCCCCGGCACTAGTCCTGAACCCCAGTCTATGTGACCTCCCCCCAGCAACCGCGTGTGCCCTGCTTTGTCCGTCCTTTTATCCTGTGCCTCCTCACCTGGCCTCTACCCTCGTCCTCTCTCTAATTGGCTGCTCCTAGTCGGGGAGGGATAGCTCAGTGGTTTGAGCATTGGCCTGCTAAACCCAGGGTTGTGAGTTCAATCCTTGAGGGGGCCACTTAGGGATCTGGGGCAAAATCAGTACTTGGTCCTGCTAGTGAAGGCAGGGGGCTTGACTCGATGACCTTTCAAGGTCCCTTCCAGTTCTAGGAAATAGGATATCTCCATTTATTAAATTATTAAAGCTGTAATTGCAGTACCTCCAGCATAATATATTGGGGGGGGGGAGTCTACAGGAGACATGAATTCTGCACTTGTGCAGTGGCGCAGAATTCCCCCAGGAGTACTACTAGTAGGGTTCTCTCTGCGGTTAAGTTTGAACAAAGGAAATGAGTTCATGTCGGTGTTGGTACCATTTCTAGCCTTTGTTGTTCTGTTTGTTTGAGCTACTAGAGCAACATTCTGGCTTTCAAGCATTGCTTTTTAACCTCAACTCATATTTTATTTTAACTTTGAAAAGTTGGAGTGTTTTATACCTACAGTGATCTTATGTTTGTCAGTGTGAACTTTTAACTCTGATTTTAATTCTTTTTGTCTCTCAGTGGGGGAGGAACCAGTGAGATTAAAGGGATTGTCTTGACCGTGACAAGTTCCTAATACAGCGTTTCTCAAATGTGGCCATCAGGGGCTTTTTGTGTGGCCACAGTCTTCTGGGTGGTGAGGCAGGGGCAAAGCAGTGGCCCCTCCCCCAGGGCTGCCAGCAGGGGTTGGGCCCTGTCCCCCTCTGGAGCCACAAACACTGGAGGAGCAGGCAGGCGGTGGGGCTTGGGCTTTAGCCCTGCAGTGGCGGGCAGCTGGCACCAGCTGTATGGCAGCAGGCTTTAAACCCTGACCCCAGGCTCACCCCCCACCCCACCTGCTGCCTCCTCTGGCCCCGGGCTCCGCCGTGCGGCATTGGGCTCTGGCCCCCAGCCGCAGGGTTTCAGACTCTAGTTGTGGGGCCACGTGATACAGCCCCAGTGACTACCGGCTCCCTCCCTCCGCCCACACACACGCATCGCCCCTGGCCCCACTGCGTCCTCCGGCCTCAGTCCCTGGCTGCACAGCTGCAGGGCTCGGTCTCCAGACTCACCTCCCCCCATCACTCTTGACCCCCAGCTGCCTCCATACCCACCTTCCCATCCAGGGCTTAATTTGTCCCCCAGCTTGCCAGGGCTGCGTAAGTCTGTTCTGAAAAGTGATATTTGTATATTTGTTAATATCAGTTTTCACTGCCTCCCTGCTAGCTAGCAAGTCTGTTTCTGTGAAAAGTGATGTTAACAAAATACAAATATTACTTTTCACAGAAACAGACTTACTAACTATCAAGGCTTAAACAAATAAGCAACCAAAAAAAAGCAAAAGAAACAACAACAAAAAGGGACAAGAACATGCAAAACACTTTATTTGTTTGAATTCTGTTTAGGTCCAGTGAAGAACAGAGAAAACTACATTTTTATTATTGAGTCTGTGGAAAAAAACCAACATAAATAAATTACAATGATATGGACATATGTATGTGCATATTTATTTGTTTTTCCTTAAGTAATTGAGTATTTTAGGAAAAATTGTCACAGCAGCCACCAGCACTAGTTGGTGGCTACACTCTGAGGCCACCAAAACATTTCTTGTGAGAACCCCTGCTTTAATGTAACGTAACTGGTTAACTGTAGATATAACTGAGCACACCAGTCTATTGGGCATTTAATCCACTGAGTTTTCTTGGCTGCTCTTTTTTTTTTTTTAAACAGGATGAAACAGGTGCCTATTTAATAGACAGAGACCCGACCTACTTTGGGCCAGTACTGAACTATCTCCGACATGGAAAACTCGTTATTAACAAGGACCTAGCTGAGGAAGGTAGGACTTAAACCTAATCCCTTGTTTACTTTCCTCTTTCTCAATATTGTAATTGCTGTGAAAACCACAAAAGAGAAGTGGGCTTGCCTGTAGAAGGAAGGTTTTATTAAATCAATTTCCATTTTCATCCTTTGAGTTACATTGCAGACAAATCTCTACAGCATTGTACCCTGCCTCAGACAAAACTTAGTAGCTTAAGGTTGGTTAGAGCTGTCCACAGACCTGAGTTTGATTCTTGACCTTGCACCATGAACTGGAAACACTGTTAGGAGGCGCACATTCAGTCTTGGTAGTTAGGTGCCTTGTATCATTTAACAGTGACAGCCCTACCTCTTTCCTACTGTACTGATGGTCTTGGAAGAAAGACCCTTCCAGTATTCTTAAGGATAGCTATGAAATGAGGTGTTGAAGATGTAAAGCAAGAAAAAAACAGTGAGGGCTGGGATCTTCTGAGATGCGGACTACACCAGTTAGGGGACACTCTTTTTCTGAATCCACTCCTTCATGGGCCCTGATTCATATCCACGTGATGGGGTGCAACCTGGACTGTGGCACTGCTGTGCCCTCTGTCCCCCCAACTTGAGGTATCACGTTCTCATTGTGATGCTGTGTCAAATCATACAACTCTGACTGGCACTGCAATTAACAGACACCCACAGGCAGGGTCACTCCCAACTGTGTTACATGAATGATCTCCCAGCCACTAATGAACCATCAATACAGAGGCTCCAGTCAATTCTCCCAAGTCTTGCACACCAGAACTGTATGGTCTTGGACTGGTCAGAAATAGTAACAGAAGTTAGAAAATGTATATCATCTGTCTGTCCCCAAGAGGGGGCCACTGCAGAATTGTTCTGTCTCCCTTCTAGGAATTTGTCCCAGTCTAGTGTTAAGTATCCTAAGCAATGAGATTCCCATCACCTCCTTTGAAAGCTATTCTACTTTTCATCCCATTACTTTTAATTACCTGATGATAGTATTTGCACTTGCCAGAAATTAAGTCCTTCACCAACAGGAGCAATTCTAGGCTACCCTGTGAATTTTCTGGTATCATCCAGGTTAACCATTAGTGCATGCATTGATTGAATCTTATGTTATTGAAACTAAATTGAGAGGAGATGGGAGGACTGAGAGATGATACAAAAGGAAACTAGAGAGGTTAGGAACATGAGTAGGAAATAACCAAATTTAAACTTGGGAAAATATTGTGAAACACACATGCTCAATATGAGGCAGAAAGCAGAGAATGCTGAAAGTGAGAATGGTCAGCACTCTGTACATGAGACTGCAGTGTGGTGTTGGCAGCCAAGAAAAACGGCCTCTGTGAGCAACTTTGGGGCATAAGACAATCTCTAACTAATGGCAGTTAGGAAGAAGCTTTCCCTGTGGCCTGGTTATTCCATAGCTGCCTTCTGCAGAATTTTTTGGACCTTTCTCTGAAGCAACTGGGACTGTTCACAGACTGGATTTAGATGAACCCTGGTCTGAGCTGGAATGACATTTATTGTGTTTCTGTGTTTAAGGGATACTCTATTAGAAACTCAACTTTTTTTATTGGGACATTTCTAAAAGTGTGTGTGTCGCTTTAAAAACACTTCATTAATTGTGTTTGCTCTTTGAGCCTAGAATAAGTTCCCTGAAATGGCCTTGTAAAGTTTTTCTGGGTTTGGGTCTAGGACAGTTCTTCAGAATGAATTAAACCTTGAATTACAGGTGAGTGAAGGAAGTCAGACCCATTCATCTTGTTCAAGCAGCTGCTCCTGAGGCAAACTGTTTCCCATGCAGTGAAGGAGATCCTCCCAGAAACTGGCTAGGAATCCTTGGCCTGCAGTCTTTATTTACACTACCTTTTCAAGCATAATTGTTTCTTCTCATACCAGGTGTACTGGAAGAAGCAGAATTCTACAACATCACATCACTAATAAAATTGGTAAAGGACAAAATAAGAGAGAGAGACAGCAAAATCTCACAGGTGAGGCGCTTTCCTAACGCACCTTCCTAATTCTGACATAAGAGGTGAGACTGGTTCTTGTTAATGTCAGTCATTCACACCCCTGCTGATGTTGAGTGGGTGTTTTTTTCACTCACCATTTCCCTAACAAGATTTGGGACTGTGGCTGTCTGCATAGTGGCTTCAGCTCTGCTGACTAAGGCCATGGCTACACTCGAAACTTCAAAGCGCTGCCGCAGGAGCGCTCCCGCAGCAGCGCTTTGAAGTGCGAGTGTGGTCGCGCGCCAGCGCGGGGAGAGAGCTCTCCCGGCGCTGCAGGTACTCCACCTCCACGAGGGGATTAGCTTACAGCGCTGGGAGCATGGCTCCTCCCCCTTTACTTCGCACGCTGCATCCTGGCTCCTCCCCCCTTCCTGCCCTCCCTTGTAAACACTGCAAGCCAGCTAATTGCTGCGTTCAGAAGGCAGGGGAGGGAGGGGGGATGCGCGCCGAGTCCTCACTCCTGCCTCCTGCCTGGGGCAATCAGCTGGCTTGCGGCATTCAGGAGGCAGGGGAGGGAGGGTGAGCCTGCGCGCCGAGTCCTTGCTCCTCCCCCCTCCCTTCTGCCTCCAAAACGCCGCAAGCCAACTGATTGCCCCGGGCAGGAGGCGGGGGAGGGGAGGAGGAAGGTGCTGGTCCAGGGGGTCTGCCAGCGGACGAGAGGCACTGGCGGGAGGGGGGTGTAGGGAGGCTGCCAGCTGTGGAGAAAGCAGACAGCCAAACAACGTAAGAGTGGAGCATAGCACAACTTTAAATGAGTAGGTTCCCTAGTTGATCAGCAACGAAACAACATTAAGCAGAGCGACTTTAAGTGAAGAGTTACTGTACTTGTGAGCTGGGCTCTGCCAGGTCCAGCAGCCCCTACTGGCAGCCAACATCTCTGCAGCCCATTTCTGGGGGGAGGAAATTCTGTACACACAACATCAATTTCTGCAAATTTCTGCATTGCACAGTGGCGCAGTATTCCCCCAGAAGTAGTTACTTTCAAAGGGGTATCGTTCTCTAGGATACCACTGATTTTTGTAGTTTCAGGAGTTTGTGTCTGAAATGTTTGTGAAATGTTTCAAGTCTTAATATTATTCTGAAAGGGTAATGAATGGACAAAATCTGAACAAGCAAAAGAAAATGCATCACTTCCAAAAAGTGTTCCTGTATGTACGTTATGTTGGGCCGTGTAACTGGAATGCTATTGGCTGGAGACTCTGGTCCCAGTTAAAAACTGAGAGGAAGAACATTGCAAACACTTCATTAGATGCCAAAAGTACCAAACCCAGTGACTTAGCTAGAGCCCCCACTGATCCTCTGGTGTTCAGAATGTCTTTGTTGCATTTTTAAAGGAATGAGGAAATCCCAGCAATAGTACACACTGTTGAATACTCCATGCTGTATTGAGTGTCTGATGTTTCTTCCTTAAGGTGCCAGTCAAACACGTGTACAGGGTGCTGCAGTGTCAGGAGGAAGAGCTCACCCAAATGGTCTCCACCATGTCTGATGGCTGGAAATTTGAACAGGTAACAAGATAAACAGAGGACTTCATTGATTCTTGATATAAACTACTGAGCCACGTTCATGATGAGAAATTTTAAAGTTTTATGTATTAGAAACTGTTTTCTATATACACGCCTTAAATAGATTTAATGATTATTGAGGAGTGAATTGCTCAAGAGACTGGGAATGGAATTCATATTGAAATCTGCATGCCAATTTGTAACTGAAAATTAATGTTCTAGTTCTTCAGTCATCTCAATCCAATTCTTGTATATGTAGATGTCTGCATCACACAGCTCTTATGAGTTTATACTAGTGATGAGCATGGTACAAAGGCTTCTGGTGAAAGAGATTAGATGTTTCTTGTGCCCTACAGATGGCCCTTCCAGAACAGGGCTGAGACACACTTGAGGGAACAATATGGGGGAACCTTTTAATGCAACTGCCTTAGCAGTGTTAACTTCTAAGGATAAAAATGACAGCTTTGGAAACCAGAGCTCTCATATGGCACTTTTCATAAGCATTAAAACAATCTACCTAGTTAATCTGCTAAAAATTATTAGTACTGTACATTGTAGGAACAGTTCTGGACATCAAAATACCAGATAAGGTATGAGTCTGTTCCTTGCTTTGAAATCTGAACTGCTTCTATGTTTGTACTAAGCACACTGTTAGCACCTAATAAATCAAAACAGTGGTGCAAAAGAATGGAGGTGAACTTCATGAATGTTTTCTGTTCTTGTTCTGTTTAGGACAAATAAGCTTAATTTGCACAGCCTACAAATAACTTTCTGTAGTGCACTTTAGATTCAGTAACACATTTTAAAGGTTGCAGTGTGACCTTTCTCTGAGGAAACGCCTCACCCTGCAGGACCATAACTGGTGACTACATCTACCAGTAGTGGAGCAATGTAACTCATCGGCAGAGTGAGATCTGTGTGCTTAAGAAACAGCTTTCTTAGTGACTGGTCTACAGCTCTGGGAATTCACTCTGGAAGAGATCCAGATGACTACAAATCTTAGTGCCATTTAAGTAAATGTAAAACCTACTTTAACTCAGCCTTCCCTCAATAACAGTCATATTTAAAAAACAAAACGAGCCCTAAAAGTAGTAGGAAGATGAGAGGACATTTTGTGTTCACTCTTTTTGAAAGGTGTTCGGATCACCCAGTTTGGTGGCCATGATGAAAAAAATCTAGGTAAACTTGCACAGATGACTTCTCATGATTCAGTTCTCCAGTTCAGGTGATAAGGATCCTCTCTGCAGCCCAGATACTGAAGATATACCTGCTAGATTTCACTTGATCCAAAGTTCCCTGGAATTCTTCTTTGTAGGAAGTTGGTTTCTGGTTTCTTGCAGAAAGTCTTTCCTCTTTGAAGGAGAAGAGGATATTACAGCTTCCACTTTACCTCTCCATTCTTTGGGACTAGCGTGCTTGAATACTGGTGCATTTTGCAGTTACATTATCCAAGAATTAATATTTCCTTCTGAATTAGGCATTCTTTGGGAAATGCCATTGGTTTTAAATTCCCTGCTTTTTAAATCATTTTTTCTCTTCTCCACGATGTTTTGGATGTATGGTTTAAGGTTGATTGACACAACAGGTGTACAATCTGTCATCCAGTTACCCAAGTTTCCCACCAGCACATAGTTGGTCCTTGGCAGGATTCTCTGTTGTTTGCATTGCAGATCTGCTGTTAGCAGAAACCCTCCAGTTGCAGTGTGATTCTAACATTCTCTAAGTCTCCCTTTGAGCTTTTTATCTCCAAGAGGGAATACAGTGGTGATGGTGTGACTTTTTTCTGAGAAATCACTTTGACCTTTCAGTGCAATCTCTCTCTCCTCTGAGATGGTACCCAGCCCAATATGCCCTGTGGTGTACAGTAAGAACCATGCACAGTTATCTACTTCTCCATACACTTCCTGTGGGTTGGGATCCCATCTAGCTCTGCACCTGATCAATAGTTGATCAATGGGTCAAAGATATTTCCTCTTCACTTAACATGCTTGAAAAGGTATCTTAAAATACCATCCTAATGGTGATAATCAAAGGGGGGAGAGAGAATGGTCAGACTTCTGGGCCAGTAACAGGGACTGGTGAATCTAAAGAAGCTCAACTACTATTGAGCGAAAGCAGTGTTAGCAAACCACATTTCTACATTAGTTCATGTTCCACAAACTACCTCTAGGAATTGTTTTCCAGTAAAGCAAAGTACTTGGAAGTGTTTATTGGTGCATTTCTTTGTGACCTGTCTTTTGATGGAGATTCATTCTCCATGCTGAAACTTTTATCCATTAGGCAAGATGTGAATTTGTCCCAGTCTGTTGGGTTTTAAAAGATCTCTCTGAATGTTGAGTTTTTCTTGTGACTTGTACTACTGAAGGATCAGTAGTACACATATTAACTTCCAACCCTTTCCCTAGCACAGAAGTAATGTGGTTTTGTACTGCTGAATTACCTTCCTGTTTCTTTAAACATACAAGTGGAGAGAATGATTTAGCAAGAATGACTTAATTACCACCTCTGGAAGAACACAGAAACCAAATATTTATCATCCAGGGCAAAATGAGAAACTTTATAAATAATTTTGCATTGTCCATGCTCTTTCTTTTTAAGCTGTGTCCATCATACAAATTAGCAATAAATACAGTCTGAAATCTGGTCCAATAGTGCCTTCTTAAGTAGGTTGACTATACAAAGTCAGTATTTAACTGTTGCCCTCAAAATTATTCACATAATATGAACTGTAAAGTAAATTATATCCTCTATCAGAGCTTTGGACCAGCACCTCTCATTGGTATTATTTTAAATGAGTATGTAATTTGAATAGTCACCTGCTTATCCCACAGTAGCTTGTGTCTAGCTCTTCAAATTTAATCTAAAGCCATAATCCAGGGGTTCTCAAACTGGGGGTCGGGACCTCTCATGGGATTGCGAGATTATTACATGGGGGGTCGCGAGCTGTCAGGCTCCACCCCTAACCCCGCTTTGTATCCAGTATTTATAATGGTGTTAAATATATAAAAAAGTGTTATTAATTTATAAGGGGGGGGTCGCACTCAGAGGCTTGCTCTGTAAAAGGGGTCACCAGTACAAAAGTTTGAAAACCACTGCCATAATCCTTGTCAAGTGCACTGGCATGCATATGCTTTCACATGGATTGGGTGTTGCAGAACATTATGAAGACAATTCATCCAACGAGGAACTACAAAATTTAACTGAAAACATCCTGAACTTCAGCATTTTTAAATTCTTGCTATTTATGGGCCTAGTATTTTGGAGTGACTTCATGGAAGCAAGCATGGAAGCAAGCTTTTGGAGTGACTTCATGGAAGCAAGAGAGTTCCTTCTTGGTGCTTTGTAAAATTAACCTTTTTAAAATTGACTCATGTCCGTATAAGTTAAAAGGAAAGAGAGTATAAATATTTTATATATTTTCTCTGGAATATATATTGGATTACCAATGCTGTTCCCTTGTAATAAGAAGAATTTCTCCCATAACTTTTCTATCCCCACATCCAGTAAGTGTTTACTGACTTATTGCATTCAGACTTTGATAAGAAATTGGCATTTCCCTTCAAATCATAACTGGCTTTGTAACCACCTGCAAGAATTTTAAATATATTACATAGGATTCTATTCTGGGGACTAAAAAAACTGTTGCTTTCATATTTGCACAATACAAATAATTACACTGTGTTTGAGTAGCAAGTGAATACACAGGAGCCTCTCTGTTCTTTGTACAGTTCAGATGATAGTGTTATACTCCGCATTACAAAGGTGTTTTTTTTTTTTGTTTTTTTTTGCTCTGATTGATTGTTGCAGCTTGTCAGTATAGGTTCCCAGTATGGCTGTGGCCGGGCCCAGCAGTCAGAGTTTCTGCTGATAGTGTCACGGGAAGTGAAAGGGGAGGAGAGACACTTCCAGAAATGCTGCAGTGAGGTGTGTCATACCATTCCTTTCACCCTCACACCAATATGCATGGCCACCTTGCATTTCTGCTGCTTTCAGATCATTCTGCTTTCTTCCTGGGTGTGCAGCATTTGTTAGTTTTGTGTGTAGTTGTCGTGACTAGCTTTTATTCTATACTCATGACACTTCATTACACATTATAAATGTTCATCTTGTAAAAAGCTGTAAACACTACTTAACTGTCCAGACTTTTGATTCAGGGAATTTTCTTAGCAAACATTTAAGGAACAGATATCACTTTTATTTTCTTCTCTTCCTCCAAGTTAACAGCCCCTCTCCTGTAATTGCAAATAAATGTATTTAGGTCAAATAATCATGTAAATTTTGAACACCATGAACTCTAGCAGAACACAGTTTCGTTAAAGTGTTCTCAGGAACGCTTTTATACTGTTGATTTGTTCTTAGTCTTCCAACTTGAATTTATCATCCACGAAATAACCAGCTGAGTTTTGACTCCAGAACCTCATATTGGTGGTTGATGTACAAACCAGAAAAAATATTTTTCAAGTGAGTGGATAAGCATTCAGTGCCAGGAGCTAGAAACATCTTGTTTTTATGTTGATGATTAAATATACAATGTGTGTGTGTGTGTATATATATATTCTAGATGGAGATAATACAGAATAATAATCAATAATTTCACTCTTCTAAATTCTCTCTGCTTTCCTCTATGCAAAACACATCTTCCAGAACGTAGCTTCATTTTACAATATTTCCTCACAAGCAAGCAGTTGAGAAGGATTTGGTTCTTTACCCTAGTACACAACCATTCATTGTTAATTCTGCTACATTGTAACTCATTTTTACCTAAAAGTGACAAACTGCTTCATTTCCTCTGACCAGAACCCTGTATATCAGATTACATGGCTGCATAAATTGCCACACAATTTCAGGTTATTTTTAAATTTTTTATTCTTAAAAAAACAAAAACAAAAAAGCTATCTAGGCCTTAGGTTTGCAAAGATAACCCTCAGAATTTGAAATGAATGTAAACTAATGCGTTGTGGCTGCCTGAGTCTGCAGACTATCTGAAACAACTCTGAGAGGATCCATGATTTATTATTTGTAATGAAGGCCAAAGGTATGCTAGATGGCTCCAAAAAACGTACAAATCAGTATTTAACATGATATAAAATAATGAAGTAATAAGATAGTAAGAGAACAAGGGAAGGGATAACATCCATAATCTTATGGAGAGGTGTGAACTTCCTGTTCAACTTTACATTGACTTCTGACAGTTTAAATGTTAACATAATCAGAAACCTCAAACTAATGTGCTTACTATCCCACTGTTAACACTGCTCTACAGCCAAAATGCTTCTGAAATAAATGTAGTCAAACTTTACTAATTCTGGGTCACTGAGAATGAAGATGATGCTTAAAAATGATGCTTGATTGGCTCTAGTTTTCAAGATATGCTATTGGGTCAGTATATACGACCCTTGACTTGGGAATGGTGGAGGATAAGTGAGTTATAAAGAGAAGGGATCTCAATTTAAACCAGAAATGACTAAAATACATCTGACTGGATTTATGAATAAATCTATGACTGGGTTTGGACAGTATTTGCTTTTTAGGCAAAACAATGAATGATGCAATCTGAAGCTGGTATTGCGTCATACATGATATGAATTGCATCATGTTATTCCTAGAAGTCATGGATGATGCAATCATAACGATGCTTACATCACTCTGCTGAACAAATTGCCCTATATCAGCTCTAGAAATCATAGTGTCGTGCTCTCTTATTTGTCAGTGTTTGATTTTGCAAAGGGACACATTTCTGTTTAGCCAAAGTGAGCAGAGATGCCTCGTACTTGTGTGAACAGCGCAGATAACTTCTGCTGTGTTTGTGGTGAAGTGACTTTTGCATCACAAAAGCGCAGTATAACCACTATGGTTAAGAGAGCCTATCACCTTTCTTTTGGCTGCAAAATTGGAGATCAGGACAAGAGGTGGGCCCCACACATATGCTGCAACACTTGTGCAACAAATCTTCGCCAGTGGTTGAACAGGAAAAGGAAATCTATGCCTTTTGCAGTGCCAATGATTTGGAGAGAGCCAACAGATCATACCAGCAATTGTTACTTCTGCATGGTGCCTCCAGTTGGGAAAGGTGTGTCAAAGAAGAAAAAGTGGACTGTGCATTATCCAAACATTCCATCAGCTATACGCCCAGTACCCCACGGAGAAGGACTGCCGGTTCCTGATGCACCAGAATCATTCTCACTTGAGTCAGACGAGGAAGAGGATGAAACTTCTGGTCCTGAACCATCAATGTCACAGGACCCACATTTGCTCCCATCCTCCTCCTCTGAACTACACCTCATAACACAAGGTGAACTGAATGACTTTGTCAGGGATTTGGAACTACCCAAGAGTAAGGCAGAGCTGTTGGGCTCCAGACTACAGCAGTGGAATCTCCTGGCAGGTGATGTTAGGGTTTCCATGTTCCGTGACAGTCAAAAGGATCTTGTCCCATTCTTCTTCATGGAAGGTGATCTTGTAGCCTGCAACAACATCGACGGTGTGATGGCAGCCCTCAACTTCGTTCACGATCCAGATGAGTGGAGACTGTTCATTGATTCATCGAAGACGAGTCTTAAAGCTGTTTTACTGCATAATGGCAATGTTTTGCCATCAATTCCAGTTGGTCATGCAGTCCCTATGAAGGAAACCTATGACAACATGAAACAACTTTTGAGGTGCATAAACTATGACCAACATCAGTGGCAGCTTTGTGGCAATTTGAAGGTTGTTGCTCTCTTGCTTGGTCTGCCGACTGGATACACAAAGTACTGCTATTTTCTCTGCGAATGGGATAGTCGTGCAAGAGATTCCCACTACATCAAGAAAGATTGGCCACTCCGACAGTCATTGGAGCCTGGGAGGAAAAGTGTTCAGCATCCACCACTTTTTGAATCAAGGAAGATTTTGTTATCACCCTTACACATCAAGCTGTGTCTGATGAAGAACTTTGTCAAGGCCATTGACAAAACACGAGCAGCTTTCAAGTACCTCCGTGGAAAATTTCCAGGATTAAGTGAAACTAAGATAAAGGAAGGTGTCTTTGTTGGTCCTCAGATTCGTGAACTTCTTCGAGATGATGCATTTGACCATGCACTGCATGGCAAGGAAAAGACGGCATGGAAAGCCTTCCAGTTAGTGGCAATACATTTTCTCGGAAACAACAAGGCAGACAACTACAGGTTGTTGGTGGAAAACCTCCTCAAGGCATACAAAAGCCTTGGTTGCATCATGTCACTAAAGATACATTTTTTGCACTCTCATCTAGATTTTTTTCCACCGAACTGCGGAGCAGTGAGCGACGAGCACGGCGAGCGATTTCACCAGGACATTGCAACAATGGAGAAACGCTATCAGGGCAAATGGACCCCATCAATGCTTGCAGACTATTGCTGGAGAGTGACAAGAGATGTTCCATTTAATGAGTACAAGAGACAAGCCAAGAAGCGCCAAGTAGACACTGAATAGGACTAAACTACGTACATAATAGTTTTTTGCCTTTTGTTTCATAATACATTTTATTTATATAACCCTTTTGCTGATTTTTAAACTGTTACATAAACAGGACAGGTGAAATATTATCATGTAAAGCAACCATAAACGCATGAAAAGACCTAGGTTTACAATTTATGATTAAAACTATCTACACAATATACATAGACATAAAATGTAAAAACTTAAATATCTTAGAAACAGTAGCCAATCAGTTATTTTAATTGCCATATTTGAATTCAGCACATCAAAATACATAATAAATAGCACATTTTATCTCTGAAGCAGACGACTTCTCAAAAATTGTAGACCAGTGTAATCAGAGGTCAAGATCCTAATCCGTTTGGTTCTTTTACTTTCCTAAGGGCTTGTCTGGACATGGTTTTTGTACACTATAACAATAGCTGTGTAGAAACCAATGTAATTAAAGCAATACAACCCCCTAATGTGGACAGACCTAGTTATACCAGTGTAAAGGTACATCTATCAATACAGTTATAGCTGTAAATTTACTATGTCCGTTTCTAAAATTATGTAGCAGTACAAAAACTGTGTAGACTAGCTCTTAAAATCCATTTGGACTTCTGAATTAGGCATTCAGATGGGAAGGGGATTTGTTTATCTTGAAAATAATACGTCTCATGAAAGTGAAGGACTGATAACACTGTCTAGGGGTATCCCATTACACAATTTCATACATTCATATTAATAGATTTTAAGGCCAGAGAGGCGCAATATAATCATCTAGTCTGACCTCCTAATAATACAGACCATAAAATTTCCCCCACTGATGAGGATTCCTGCATCAAGTCTAACAACTTGCTGTTGAGCTACGGCTTATCTTTGAGGCATATCCAACCTTGATTTAAAGGCACTGTGATGAGAAATTTCCCACATCCCGACCAGTGGTTAATCAAAAACAAACTATTCATCTTTGCTTTTAAGGTCCTGCCTATTATCTTTTATGTATTATTGGACATCTATCTCCACCTTTCCTCCATCAACAGTACTGGTCTTCATCAGACATTTGTTAAAATTTTCAGACAAGCTCCTTTGTACTTTTTCCCTGACTCCTTCAGGAATGGGAAAAGCTCCCCATATCTTTGAGAATGTTTCTCATTGTTATCCTTAAATTCTCTTTTTAACTCTCCTCTACAGCGATGCCTACAAGAAAATTGACAATGATTAAGCATCCGGTATGCTATGACTACTGCTTTCGACGATGAACAGTTTTGTTGCATTGTTAGCTTGTTCTCCCCCCATCTGTTTGTTTATTGGCCGTTGTTGTATACTTCAGTGTTAAGCTCCTTGAGGCATGGACTGTCTGTGATTTGTTTGTACAGTGCCCAGGCCACTGAAGCCCTGCTCTGTGACTGAACATAAGAACAGCCGTACCGGGTCAGACCAAAAGTCCATCTAGCCCAGTATCCTGTCTGCCGACAGTGGCCAATGCCAGGTGCCCCAGAGGGAGTGGACCTAACAGGCAATGATCAAGTGATCTCTCTCCTGCCATCCATCTCCATCCTCTGACAAACAGATGCTAGGGACACCATTCCTTACTCATTCTGGCTAATAGCCATTAATGGACTTAACCACCATGAATTTTTCCAGCTCTCTTTTAAACGCTGTTATAGTCCTAGCCTTCACAACCTCCTCTGGTAAGGAGTTCCACAAGTTGACTGTGCTCTGCGTGAAGAAGAACTTCCTTGTATTTGTTTTAAACCTGCTGCCTATTAATTTCATTTGGTGACCCCTAGTTCTTGGATTATGGGAGTAAGTAAATAACTTTTCCTTATCTACTTTCTCCACATCACTCATGATTTTATATAACTCTATCATATCCCCCCTTAGTCTCCTCTTTTCCAAGCTGAAGAGTCCTAGCCTCTTTAATCTCTCCTCATATGGGACCCGTTCCAAACCTTTTCTGAACCTTTTCTAGTGCCAGTATATCTTTTTTGAGATGAGGAGACCACATCTGTACGCAGTATTTGAGATGTGGGCGTACCATCGATTTATATAAGGGCAATAATATATTCTGTCTTATTCTCTATCCCCTTTTTAATGATTCCTGGGGCTCCCACACACTACTGCAATGTAAATAATAATCATCTCTGTTTAAACATTTGCAAATTATTTCCATTTTGACCTTAGCTAACTTCAGCTTCTAGCCATTGCGGATCTTATGTTTGTCTTCTTCTCTTAGATCTCTTCTCTCCAAGCAGGTGCTTACTGAAGCCTGATCAAGTCATCTCTGTTTAAAAGCTAACTAGATTGAACTCCTTTGTCATTGGAACAAATTTTTTCCAGACTTTAAATCGTTCTTATTGCTTTTTTCTGAACTCCTCCAATTTTTCAACATCCTTTTTAAGTGTAGATACCAGAACTGGGCACAGCATTCTAGTAGTGGTTTTAGCAGTGCTGTAATATTACTTTTCTGCTCCGGCTTGATATGTTCTGCCATCACATCTCAATTCTGACCTTGTACCTGGTTCCCACTGTTACTGTTTTGGGCTCTCCACATATTACTGCTGATGCACCTCAATCTTGACCTGTACTTTTCCACTGCAGGGTCTCTCTTAAGCAAACACTCCAAATTGTGCAGTGCTTTGTGATCTGCACAAGTGCATCTTATCGGTGCTGGAAAACATAGCTGCACTGGTTCAGTGTAGTGCTAGTGTAGCCCAGTATCAGGAGCACTCCAGCAATTATTATATTAGTGTAGAAAGTGCACTGTAGAGCTAGGTGGAAAATGCTAGGTATTTTCAGTGAAATTTTTTGAATTAATAAAAATTATTTTTTTTCCTGGAATTTTTGGGGGGTTGTTTTTCATTCCTATGCCACTTTTCTCTCCCTTATATTTCCAGAGGGGAGAAATGCAGAAAGGCAGGGATTAGGAGGAGAGATCGAAAACTGGGAAAGCCATTTCTCATTAGTGAACCAGGTGGAGGGCATAGATATTTGACTGTTTTGTCTATGCCACAGTTTCCTACCTGCTCTATACTGATGCTTTCACTGTTCTTGAGATTGCTGCAGCTCCTCTGGTGCTTGAACAATGAAGGGAGATAGTTGAGAATTCTCAGTGGATGCACGTTAGGTGGGAAAGGGCCTTCTAATGTATCTTTGGAGAGGCTGTAAAATAAAAAACTCAATAATAATGGGGGATTTCAACTATTCCTATATTGACTGGGTACGTGTTACCTCAGGACGGGATGCAGAGATAGTTTCTTGATGCCTTAAATGACTACTTCTTAGAACAGCTAGTCCTGGAACCCACAAGAGGAAAGGCAATTCTTCATTTAGTCCTAAGTGGCACACAGGATCTGGTCCAAGAAGTGACTATAGCTGAATTGCTTGGGAATAGTAACCATGATGTAATAAAATTTAACATCCCTGTGGAGGGAAAAACACCAAAGCAGCCCTCCATGGTAACATTTAATTTCATAAAGGGAATCTACACAAAAATGAGGGCATTAGTTAAACAGAAATTAAAAGGTACCGTGTCAAAAGTGAAATCTCTGCAAACTGCATGGAAAATTTTTAAAGACACCATAATAGAGGCTCAATTTAAATGTATACCCCAAATTAAAAAACATAGTAATAGGACCAAAAAAGCGCCACCATGGCTGAACAGCAAAGTAAGAAGCAGATAGAGGCAAAAAGACATCCTTACAAAGTGGAAGTTAAATCCTGTTGAGGAAAACAGAAAGAAGCATAAACTCTGGCAAATGAAGTGTAAAAATATAATTAGGAAGACCAAAAAAGAATTTGAAGAACAGTTAGCCAAAGACTCAAAAAGTAACAGCAAAAAAATTAAGCACATCAGAAGCAGGAAGCCTGCTAAGCAACCAGTGGGGCCACTAGACGATCAAGATGCTAAAGGAGCATTCAAGGACGATAAGGCCATTGTGGAGAAACTAAATTAATTCTTTGCATTGGTCTTCACGGCTAAGGATGTGAAGGAGATTCCCAAACCTAAGCCATTCTTTTTAGGTGACAAATCTGAGGAACTGTCCCAGATTGAGGTGTTATTAGAGGAGGTTTTGGAATAAATTGATAAATTAAACACTGTGGATAGGATGGTATTCACCCAAGAGTTCTGAAGGAACTCAAATGTGAAATTTGCAGAACTATTAACTGTGGTATGTAAGCTATTATTTAAATCAGCTTCTGTACCGGATGACTGAAGGATAGCTAATGTGACACCAATTTTTAAAAAAGACTCTAGAGGCGATCCCGTCAATTACAGGCCAGTAAGCCTAACTTCAGTACCAGGCAAATTGGTTGAAACTATAGTAAAGAACAGAATTATCAGACACACAGATGAACATGCTTTGTTGTGGAAGCATCAACATGGCTTTGGGAAATCATGCCTCACCAATCTTCTAGAATTCATACTTAGATTTTCAGAAAGTCTTTGACAAGGTCCCTCACCAAAGGCTCTTAAGCAAAGTAAGAAGAACAGGAGTACTTGTGGCACCTTAGAGACTAACAAATTTATTAGAGCATAAGCTTTCGTGTCCACGAAAGCTTTTGCTCTAATAAATTTGTTAGTCTCTAAGGTGCCACAAGTACTCCTGTTCTTTCTGCGGATACAGACTAACACGTCTGCTACTCTGAAGCAAAGTAACCTGTCATGGGATAAGAGGGAAGGTCCTCTCACGAATCAGTAGCTGGTTAAAAGATAGGAAACAAAAGGTAGGAATAAATGGTCCGTTTTCAGAATGGAGAGAGGTAAATAGTAGTCTCTCCCAGGGATCTATATTGGGACCAGTGCTGTTCAACATATTCATAAATTATCTGGAAAAAGGTGTAAACAATGAGGAGGCAAAATTTGAAGTCATTGTGGACAGATCTCTGAAAACATCCACTCGATGTGCAGCGACAGTCAAAAAACCTAACTGAATGTTGGGATTCATTAGGAAAGGGATAGATAATAAGACAGAAAATATCATATTGCCTCTGTATAAATCCATGGCACGTCCACATCTTGAATACTGTGTTGTCCCATCTCAAAAAAGTTGTATTGGAATTGGAAAAGGTACAGAAAAGGGCAACAAAAATTATTAGCGGTATGGAACAGTTTCCATATGAAAATTAGTAAGACTTGGACTTTTCAGATTAGAAAAAAGACAGTGAATGGGGTGATATGATACTGTAGAGGTCTATGAAATCATGTCTGGTGTGGAGAAAGTAAAGAAGGATTATTTACTCCTTCTCATAACACAAGAACTAGGGGTCACCAAATGAAATTAATAGCAGGTTTAAAACAAACAAAAGGAAGTATTTCTTCACACAAACACAATCAACCTGTGGAACTCTTTTTCCAGAGGATGTTGTGAAGGCCAAGACCATGACAGGGTTCAAAAAAGAACTAGATAAATTCATAGAGGATAGGTCCATCAGTGACTATTAGCCAGGATGGGCAGGGATGCAAAACCATGCTCTGAATTGTCCCTCGCCTCTGTTTGACAGAAGGTGGAAATGGGTGACAGGTTGATCACTTGATTACCTGTTCTGTTCATTCCCTCTGAAGCACCTGGCATTGACCATTGTCAGAAGACAGGATACTGAGCTAGATGGAACATTCCTCTAACCCATTATAGCCATTCTTATGTTGTTGTATTGGGAGTATTTAAAAACAACAACAACAAACACTTGTGAGATAGCAACAGCTATGAGTTTTCAATTTTCATGCTTCTTTCCATAGAAGATTTTAGTGTCAAAGTCTTGTCTTGCACTGCCAGAAATCCATTTTTGTTAATCCCAAATGTTGTCATGTTAACAATTGTCATTGAACAACTTGCCAAGGGATGCTGGGGATTCTTCATCACTTGAAGTCTTTAAATCAAGATTGGATGTCTTTCTAAAGGATATTCTGTAGCTCAGACAAAAAATTATGGGCTTAATGCAGGAACCATTTGGTAAATATTATATGTCCTGTGTAATGCAGGTGTCAGACTAGATGATAATTTTAGTCTTTTCTGCCCTTAAAATCCATTAATCAGTCTCTCCCCTTAACTGATTTCCCAGAATCACAATTGTGCCACAGTGCATGGGCATATTGAATCTGCCCTAACTTTTACCGTTTAAATGTTGATAGACAAAATCTTGGAAAACTTTCTCCTGTAAATTAATCTTGGTGTATACAACAATTCATGAGCTACCTTGACAGTTTGGGGAGCAACTTATGGTTAAAGCAGGGGTGGGCAAACTACAGGCCGTGTGTGGCCCATCAGACGTTTTAATACAGCTCTCGAGCTCCCGCCAGGGAGTGGGGTCTTGGGCTTGCCCTGCTCTGGCCGTCCAGCCGGGGAGCAGGGTCAGGGGCTTGCCCTGCTCTGTGCAGCTCCCAGAAGCAGCAGCATGTCCCTCTTCTGTCTCCTGTGTGTAGGGACAGCCAGGGGGCTCCGCACGCTGCCCCCTCTCCAAGCGTTGTCCCTGCAGCTCCCATTGGCCAGGAACCATGGCCAATGGGAGCTGCAGACAGGGCAGCGTGCAGAGCCGCCTGGCCACACCTCCACGTAGGAGCCAGAGGAGTGGGGCATACCTCTGCTTTCGGGAGCTGCTTGAGGTAAGCGCCGCCCAAAGCCAGCATCCCTGACCACCTCTTGTGCGCCAACCCCCTGCCCTGATCCCCCTCCGAACCCCTCAGTCCAAGCCCAGAGCCCCCTCCTGCACCGCAAACCCCTCATCCCCGTCCACACCCCCAGTCAGAGCCCTCACCCCAACCCCAGTTTCGTGAGCATTCGTGGCCTGCCATACAATTTCCATACACAGATGTGGCCCTCGGGCCAAAAAGTTTGCCCACCCCGGGTTAAAGGTTGTATATATGGGCAGTGAATGTAGCTATTCCACGCAATAAAAGAGTATGACTTTAAAATGGTAAGTACTGACAGAGATTAAAGGGTTGGTGGGGGGAAGCATCTTTCCCTACTGCATGCATGCACATATACAATCTGAGTCCTGCTTTGAAACTTTAAATAGGAGTCAGAGGTTCTTGCTCTCAGTTGAGGATGCTTGTGTACCCTACCTAGTATCTAATCAAAAGGTCTCTTGTGAGGGCAGTGGTTTAGGAATGAGCTATTCTAACAATGGATGGAAACCTCTCATTAACACAAGTTCATGTCCATAAGCAGCACAATGCATGTCTACACCAGAAAAGGCACAAGCAGAAGTGAAATTCCTTTTGAGAAGGACAGGGCTTTAAAATCAATGAGTTCCCAAGACCAAACAATTCCTTGTGGTAAACACTGGAGTTAAGCTTTTAGCACACTCTTTGTGCTATACAAACAATACATTCTCAGCAGCATACATATGCACAGGTTTGCTTGTATAAGCACTTTACAAGGGTGTAACACAGACCAGCTTCAAAGAATCCATGTTTAATAAACATGACAAACAGCATGTACCTTGAGGCTCTCTAAATATACAAACTGATCAGTAATATGATGATTAGCCCATCCAGACTTACCACAACCAACAAAATAAAAACGACTATCCTGCTGGTTAATATCCCCCTGACCAACCATCAGCACACTTTCTCACTAAAAGCATGCCCAGAAGGTCAGCAAATTTGGGCTGTTTCAAAGCATGAGGGGAAGCAAAACTCATAGAATCATAGAATATCAGAGTTGGAAGGGACCTCAAGAGGTCATCTAGTCCAACCCCCTGCTCAAAGCAGGACCAATTCCCAGCTAAATCATCCCAGCCAGGGCTTTGTCAAGCCGGGCCTTAAAAACCTCCAAGGAAGGAGACTCCACCACCTCCCTAGGTAACGCATTCCAGTGTTTCACCACCCTCCTAGTGAAATAGTTTTTCCTGATATCCAACCTGGACCTCCCCCACCACAACTTGAGACCATTGCTCCTTGTTCTGTCATCTGCCACCACTGAGAACAGCCGAGCTCCATCCTCTTTGGAACCCCCCTTCAGGTAGTTGAAGGCTGCTATCAAATCCCCCCTCATTCTTCTCTTCTGGAGACTAAACAATCCCAGTTCTCTCAGCCTCTCCTCATAAGTCATGTGCTCCAGACCCCTAATCATTTTTGTTGCCCTCCGCTGGACTCTTTCCAATTTTTCCACATCCTTCTTGTAGTGTGGGGCCCAAAACTGGACACAGTATTCCAGATGAGGCCTCACCAATGTCGAATAAAGGGGAACGATCACGTTCCTCGATCTGCTGGCAATGCCCCTACTTATACAGCCCAAAATGCCGTTAGCCTTCTTGGCAACAAGAGCACACTGTTGACTCATATCCAGCTTCTCGTCCACTGTGACCCCTAGGTCCTTTTCAGCAGAACTGCTACCTAGCCATTCGGTCCCTAGTCTGTAGCAGTGCATGGGATTCTTCCGTCCTAAGTGCAGGACTCTGCACTTGTCCTTGTTGAACCTCATCAGGTTTTTTTCTGCCCAATCCTCTAATTTGTCTAGGTCCCTCTGTATCCGATCCCTACCCTCTAGTGTATCTACCACGCCTCCTAGTTTAGTGTCATCTGCAAACTTGCTGAGAGTGCAGTCCACACCATCCTCCAGATCATTAATAAAGATATTAAACAAAACCGGCCCCAGGACCGACCCTTGGGGCACTCCGCTTGAAACCGGCTGCCAACTAGACATGGAGCCATTGATCACTACCCGTTGAGCCCGACGATCTAGCCAGCTTTCTATCCACCTTACAGTCCATTCATCCAGCCCATACTTCTTTAACTTGGTGGCAAGAATACTGTGGGAGACTGTATCAAAAGCTCTGCTAAAGTCAAGAAATAACACATCCACTGCTTTCCCCTCATCCACAGAGCCAGTTATCTCATCATAGAAGGCAATTAGGTTAGTCAGGCACGACTTCCCCTTCGTGAATCCATGCTGACTGTTCCTGATCACTTTCCTTTCCTCTAAATGTTTCATAATTGATTCCTTGAGGACCTGCTCCATAATTTTTCCAGGGACTGAGGTGAGGCTGACTGGCCTGTAGTTCCCCGGATCCTCCTTCTTCCCTTTTTTAAAGATGGGCACTACATTAGCCTTTTTCCAGTCATCTGGGACCTCCCCCGATCGCCATGAGTTTTCAAAAATAATGGCTAATGGCTCTGCAATCTCACCCGCCAACTCCTTTAGCACCCTCGGATGCAGCGCATCCGGCCCCATGGACTTGTGCACGTCCAGTTTTTCTAAATAGTCCCGAACCACTTCTTTCTTCACAGAGGGCTGGTCACCTTCTCCCCATGCTGTACTGCCCAGTGCAGCAATCTGGGAGCTGACCTTGTGCGTGAAGACAGAGGCAAAAAAATCATTGAGTACATTAGCTTTTTCCACATCCTTGGTCACTAGGTTGCCTCCCTCATTCAGTAAGGGGCCCACACTTTCCTTGATTTTCTTCTTGTTGCTAACATACCTGAAGAAACCCTTCTTGTTACTCTTAACATCTCTTGCTAACTGCAACTCCAAGTGTGATTTGGCCTTCCTGATTTCACTCCTGCACGCCTGAGCAATATTTTTATACTCCTCCCTGGTCATTTGTCCAATCTTCCACTTCTTATAAGCCTCTTTTTTGCGTTTAAGATCAGCAAGGATTTCACTGTTTAGCCAAGCTGGTCGCCTGCCATATTTACTATTCTTTCTACACATCGGGATGGTTTGTTCCTGCAACCTCAATAAGGATTCTTTAAAATACAGCCAGCTCTCCTGGACCCCTTTGCCCTTCATGTTATTCTCCCAGGGGATCCTGCCCATCTGTTCCCTGAGGGAGTCAAAGTCTGCTTTTCTGAAGTCCAGGGTCCATATTCTGCTGCTCTCCTTTCTTCCTTGTGTCAGGATCCTGAACTCGACCATCTCATGGTCACTGCCTCCCAGGTTCCCATCCACTTTTGCTTCCCCTACTAGTTCTTCCCTGTTTGTGAGCAGCAGGTCAAGAAAAGCTTTGCCCCTAGTTGGTTCCTCCAGCACTTGCACCAGGAAATTGTCCCCTACGCTTTCCAAAAATTTCCTGGATTGCCTGTGCACCGCTGTATTGCTCTCCCAGCAGATATCAGGGTGATTAAAGTCTCCCATGAGAACCAGGGCCTGCGATCTAGTAACTTCTGCTAGTTGCCAGAAGAAAGCCTCGTCCACCTCATCCCCCTGGTCTGGTGGTCTATAGCAGACTCCAACCACGACATCACCCTTGTTGCTCTCACTTCTCAACTTTATCCAGAGACTCTCAGGTTTTTCTGCAGTATCATACCGGAGCTCTGAGCAGTCATACTCCTCTCTTACATACAAAACTGAGTTAAAAGCCCTGCTAGAGAGTTCACTGTCACCAATCCATTCTGTATTAAACCAGGGGGCATGGTGGTTGAGGCACTTCTGATAACTGGCACGTCTATTTTCAGAGAATACATTTATTTTTGCTGACCCTCAGTGAGCAATGAGGTATTTCTCTCTTTACAGGCAGAATAGTTGCTGCAGTTGTAAACCTAGTTGATCTGACATCTGGCCCTTCACACTCCCCAGAATAAGTCGTCATTTTGCAAGAAGACAATTGGCTGTCTATAGGACTTTATTTTTTAAATCCTTTGGGAAGTTGGGATATCTCTAATCTTGTTTTAACGTGTATCAAGCCACTTAATGCTTTTGTGCTTTCAAAGTAAAGTTGTTTAAGTTAATTTAAAATAAAGGGTTTTTTAAATATTCTTTCTGGTTTGAGAAACTGGTTATTCTATGTGTGTTGTACAGTATTCATTTTGCATCAGTTTAACTGTTCTTATTGCTCAGTTTTGAGGTTTGGGCCAAAAACTCACTTTACATTCCAAAGATTTGTGTAGTGTCTTCTTTTGACTGTAAACAGAGTTAACTGGTCACTAATGTGTATGGAATTCTTTCTTTCTTCTTAATGTTCAATTGTCTTGCGAGTGGGCTGTGTAATTTCATCTCTTAATCGTGGCAGCCTCTTTCCAAGGCAGGGTACGGCCGACTTTTTTAGTTCATTCTATATGGCTGAAAAATCAAGGTGCCTTATGTTTTAGTGTGCGATTCCCTGTCAGTCACTTAGACATTCTTGATATAAGTAACAAAGTATTCATTGGGGAAAGCTGGTATGCCTGGACATGTTGAGATAAATAACACCATTAAATTCTCCAGGAATGTTTAAATTACGTGTTTTCTGTAACTGCATTAGAAATACTTTGGTGGAAAAGATATCACCTTATTTTTAGCAGATTTAATTTTATTCATGCTCTGGTCTACTGGATATTCTCTGACTACATATGCATAGTTGAGATGTATAAAAGCACCAGGAGCGTGTGGTGGCAGGATGGTTACTGACAAGCACTTCTGGCAAGTGACAGTTATAAAAGGTTTCAGAGTAGCAGCCGTGTTAGTCTGTATCCGCAAAAACAGGAGTATTTGTGGCACCTTAGAGACTAACAAATTTATCTGAGCATAAGCTTTCGTGGGCTACAGCCCACTTCTTCGGATGCATAGAATGGAACATATATTGAGGAGATCTATATACACATACAGAGAGCATGAAAAGGTGGGAGTTGTCTTACCAACTCTGAGAGGCCAATTAAGTAAGAGAAAAAACAAGTTTTTTCTCTTACTTAATTGGCCTCTTAGAGTTGCCACAAGTACGCCTGTTCATTTTAGTTATAAAAGGGTTAATTTTGAGTCAGTGGTGAATCTCATATCCTGTATCTTTGCTGTTTAAATGTAGTTGACTTTTTAAAACTGTGTCCCAGGTAAAAGATTTTGCAAGCCATGGTTATGTTTGTCTGTCTAGGTACTTACACAGCCCCTTACACAGATCCTAGCTCCTGGATATTTCTGTTCTGCCACTCCACATGGGTACAAGGAAACTTTGTTTTTACCATTAATACTGTGTTGGGGCTGCTTTCAGCTCCGTTATCGCCTCCCTCTGCCTGTATGGGTAAACAGTCTAATTCCTGATGCCCTGACCATGTTCTAGCCCAAGATTCCATGGTTACGCATCTCAAACTGGGTGCAGGAGCATCCATCAGGTCCTTTAATATCTCTGTGGCTCCCCTGAACTAATGGAAATAAACTGTTTGTTTTTAGAACAATAGTTTTTTTGGCTGTTTCAAATGATGCTGCTCTGAATAGCAGGAAAACTGAACCTTTGCTCCTGGACATATACCAGGAGCACTTTAATAATTAAATGGACATTAATCAATGGTACTTTATAGCTAAATTTGGCATATTGAGATTGAAAATAGAGATACTGCAAACTGGGGACAGAAGGCTGTTAGTACATGTCTGTGGCAGTTTGGCTGATGGATTTGGTGAAATTTATGACTGCATTGGGTGGATATAGAGCAGGGGTGGGCAAACTACGTCCCGGGAGCCACATCCGACCTTTCAGACACTTTAATCTGGCCCTCCTGCCAGGGAGCAGGGTCCGGGGCTTGCTCTGCTCTGGTGCTCCAGCCGGGGAGCGGTGTCAGGGGCTTGCCCCACTCCACACGTGCCGTGGCTCCACACGGCTCCCGGAAGCAGCAGCATGTTCTCCCCCTCTGGCTCCTATGCATAGGGGCAGCCAGGGGGCTTTGCACACTGCCCCCGCCCCAAGTGCGGTCCTCACAGCTCCCATTGGCTGGGGACTGCGGCCAATGGGAGCTGCAGGGGCGGCATCTGTGGATGGGGCAGTGCGCAGAGCTGTCTGGCCATGCCTCCACGTAGGAGCTGGAGGGTGGACATGCCGTTGTTTCTGGGAGCTGCTTGAGGTGAACGCTGCCCAGAGCCTGCACCCCTGACCCCCTCACCTGCCCCAACCCCCTGCCCCAGCCTTGATTTCCCCCCCCCCCCCCTCCAAACCCCTTGGTCCCAGCCTGGAACACCCTCCTGCCCCCTCATCCCCAGTCCCACCCCAGAGTCCCCATGCCCAGCCAGAGTCCGCACCCCAACCCCCTGCCCCAGCCCGGAGTCCCCTCCCATACCCTGAACTCCTCATTTCCGTCCCACACCCCCAGCTGGAGCCCTCATCCCCTCCTACACCCTAACCCCCAATTTCATGAGTATTCATGGCCTGCCATACAATTTCCATACCCAGATGTGGCCCTCGGGCCAAAAAGTTTGCCCACCCTGATATAGAGGGTCTGTGCACCAGACAGTTTTGCTGGTCTTATTTTTGTCAGCAGTAGCTGCATAACAGTACCACACGTGTCATTTTATCTGTAATTTTGAAATGTATTTTGCAAAAAAAATTCCTGCATCTGGTTTGATTCAGCAGCTGGTTAAGGCTTGCTGAGTAAATCCTTTGACCTTAGATATTTTCTTCTGCACTATGCAACTATCACCATCAGAGCAGACTGCTCTTTGAGATAAATTGTCCTTGTTCAGTTTTAAGGCTTCTAGCAGTTTATAAATAAGCAACATTTCATTTCAAGCATATAACTTTCACATGCTACCTTAACCAACTTCCTTGTAACAATACATTTGAATTTGGAAAGTTGGTCCTCGAGTCCCACCATTCTGTTTGTCTTGTTTTTTCAGTCAAATGCTAACTTTTGCCTCCTGCTCTAAATATCTCTGTATATTCCAAATAGAAGCATAGGGTCATTCTATGAGTAAAATAGCAGGTCTCTCTTCAGGGCAGAGTGCTCTCTGCATGCAGTTCCTTGCTTGTCTAAACCCCACCCGCACTATCACGCCCCACACAGATTTTTTTTTTTAAATAACTTTTGGAGGAAAGGGGGGGAGTGTTCAGGTGTCTGAAATGCAATGGGAGCAGGCGGCTTCTCCCCATTGATTGCTCCTGTAAGATTTTGCCTAAGCACTCGGGGTACTATTAGCAATACCACCTTACAATAATAGACTTATAGTCCTTTAAATGGAACAGCTACATTAACCCGGACATCAGAAGTTGGCATATATTTGCATTAATGTGGGAGATCATGCTCAAAATACAGCCAACACCTTTTGGAGTGTTAAAGCCAAAGTTGAGGAAAATTAATAGCAATTGTTTTGTGCAGAAATACCCCTAAGCCTTTCTCTCCTCTTTCAGTTGGTCAGTATTGGTTCTTCCTATAACTATGGAAATGAAGATCAGGCTGAATTTCTGTGTGTTGTCTCGAAGGAGCTGCATAATACCCCCTACGGCACAACCAGCGAGCCCAGTGAAAAAGCAAAGGTAAGATGCTGGGCATGGGAGGGAGGAAATGAAAGATGTCAGTCAAAGCAATTAGACTCTTCTATTATTCAAAAGAAGGTTGAGCATAGTGTATAATCTGCTTGCCATCTCTCTTCAAGGTCGGTAATGGTTCCCTTTTCATTGTGCATGAGAATATAAACTGTACCAGTTAAAGTAACTCTAATTGTCAGTATGACACTCACACATTACAAAACAAGAACTTTAAATGTGCTACTTAGTATTCTTCATGACTCCCATGCTCTTATCGGACTTCTTAGTGAGTACCTCCTTTTGAGAATATGCATATTTGGGTTACCAGACAGTAGATAGACTTTGATTCTCCCACCAGTACAGATGATAGATGTTTTCCGTGCTTATCTGAGTCAGAATACAGAAGTTTCGCAACCAGGAATGGGAATGACATATTCTGTCTGAAAAGTATTGTCATATGCAATAAGCTATAAAAGTCTTCCCATTAGATGAAGTCCCTTACTTGTAATGTGATGTGCTAGCTTGCAGCTTTCAGGGTTCCGTCTAAATATCGCTCTTCTGCATGACCGAATTGATAGAGACATTATAGGCATGAGATCTTGCTTGTGTGATCTGTTGACTTTCAGGAAAATAACTATGGAAGACAGTGTGTGACATGGCTGACTCATAGTTGGCCCTGACCAAATGGAAAATGAATTGCACTGTTCCTCCCCTCAATGTGCACTGTACATTTTACACCATGATTGGTGGGGAGACGGAAACACTAATAATTGGTTAGTAGTAAAACTAGTCATCTTTATACAAAAAAGTTTGCCACTCATTTCTCATTTTTATTGGTTTAAATTGAAAACAGCCAAATTAAAACTTAGCACAACTTTTCAAGAGTCAGCTTTAAAAAATAAACACTGAAAAAAGCCCCCTAAGACTGATCTGGAACTTCCAATGGCAGATGTATCCTGCTCACATTGTTTATTGTAAACTACTGTCTGCTTCTGGTTACTACTGCTTTCCATGCTGTCCACAGCTCATTTCTTGGTTGGGCACAGCAGCAGTTTGGAAAGTAGCATTTTTGTGTGTGGATACCCACAGTGGGTATGTAAGGTACAAGTAATGAGACTTATTTCATAAAGCTTTTGAGTATTTTAAAACTTTTTTTGTTTCATTGCTAGTGAAATGGCTAATTTCCGCTGAAGTGTATTTTATCGTAATTCAGATAAACTTATTTTAAACCCTATAAGAAGTTAATATCACCAAAAGTAAAAAGTGAACATGTAAAACTGTAAAATCCTACATATGGATCACTCCCTGAACCCACGTGTAAGCCCACTGACCTCATGCTGCCTGAAAGAAACGGAAAAGCTGATAAGTTATATGTCAGTGTGGTATTTAAGCAACAAGTGTGTGGTATTTTAAGCAACGTGTGTGAGTATTTTAATTGCAGCCTTATCCCTCAGTGTTCATCATTTGCTTGTTGTCTTAGTTTGTAAGCTCTTCAGGGCTGGGATATGTGCACCACCAAGATAAAAATAATAAAGCAAAAACTGGAATTACTGACCATAATGCATCTCTTTACAAGGGACTTCAGTAACTCTTCTGCAACAACATGCTTCAGAAGGACCCAGAGTTTGACTGGATGCTAGGCTAATAGAAAATGTGTAGAATACCAAACCAAACAGTGTTGGGGTCTAAAGAGGAGGGACTAGTCCAGAACAAGTACAGTTCAGCTCTTGGCCATTCAGACATTTAAGAGATGCTAGCATTTATACTCTCTGCAGTGAAATTCACAGGCTTGGTAGAGGACCTCTGAAGAACGCTGCTGTGTCTCAAATGCTCATCCAGAATCTTGATGCACAGAAGGGAGTCGTGTACTCGAAAGAATGAGCACAGTGGAAAATAGCATGAGATTAGAACAGTACGAGTTAGTTAAAAACCAAGAGTAAGCATAGTCCTGTTGCTTGGCTGAAAATACACAGTTGGAAGCTCTCTCTCTGATACCAGATAAAGTCATTTTGAAAGGAAAGTGAGTGAAAAAAATCCCCAGAAATTAACAGAGTTTTGTTCCACTATGCATTGGCCAGTGGGGGTTTGGGATGGGAGAGTTGTCTTTACCAGACTTGGGCTAACATCAAAATGCAGGAAGAAGTTTGGAGAAAGAGTTTATTGGAATCATAACTACATAAACTTGCCTGTTGGTGCAACTGTTGGACAGGGTGTTCTAAACTAAAGGGCATGTCAGGGAACAGGATGTGAGTAGTGGGGTAGGAACTGTGGACAGGTGCAAGAGGGGAGCTTTTTGAAGTTTCCTTTTAATATACATACTGTTAACAGAGTATTTGGGGGTGGGAGGGTTGTGGGGGGGTTTTTTTTGTTCTGTTAATCCCTTTGGGTTGGAAGGTACTAGAATGTTGAGTCAGAACTGTTTCTTGGGGTCTGTCCTCTTGACGGATGGATTTTTCAAGACAGTTTAGCCTCAAATTCATAATCTGCTAAACTGTGTCTGATTTAACCTTCAACAACTTGTTATTCCATTGAAACGATAATGAAGGTCACCCAGAATCACATATTGACAAATGTTTAGGTGGCTCTGATCCATGCTGCTGTGAAGGGGAAAGCACAAGAACCCTTGTGTCAGGACGTCTTAAAAAAAACTATCAGTACAGATATGAAAGGGCCATTGTATTTAATTCTGCATTACCCACCAGATTACCAGAATCTTTATTAAGAGTGGTGGGTTTACAAACCAGAAAAAAACATGTTGGGAGCAGCCCCAGCTGATCTGGCTCTTCCAGTTTTTCTTTCTTTTTCTGGTGTTTTTTTAATCTGGTATTCTCTTCATGGAGGACACAATTTGCCTAAATAAGATAGAACAAGAAACAATAGCAACTAAAACTTGAAAGTAGTTTTTCCAAAGGTACTAAAAGCTTCCCCAGTGACAGGTATTCTACATTATTGACTTTCTCCAAAAGTGACATGCTAGTAATACTGAGCAATACACTGGTGAACTTCAAGCAATGGCAGTGAAGTCTGGTAAGTGAAGATTTTACTGCCATGTGAATTACAGCTGTAAAATAACTTAAAATGTGCTCCTCTATGAGATACCATTACACAGTGATAAGTATATACACTGACTCTTGAATCTTACACTATGAGATCTTTCCCATGAAGAGAACTTAGCATGTACCCTTCTTTTTCATTATTTCCTACTTTGGAAGAAACAACTCTGAGCATTCTGAAAGGCCATCTGTTTTCAGAACACCCCTCAAATGCAACTAACCTCTCACTCTTGTGTTTGCAAAGTCCATACAGGAACCCTCCCAAAATAAGCCCTACACTGAATGTACATAACCCAGGACTTGGACTACATCATGGGGAATTAGTAAGGAAAATAGCCTTACCTTAGTCAGGCTTCCAAGGACTGTGAGCATGAGTGTTATGTAAAGTATTTAGATTCCTTTCTGAACAGTTTATTCATTTTTTGCCATTTCGCTGCTGATTTGGATTTCTGTTCAAGCTCATTTTCATTCTGGCTTCTGCAGATTCTAATTGTAGTTTACTAAACTCTTCAACTTCTGTTTTAAGTAAAACTTAAAATGGGCCAAGTTCATTAGAACAATAACAGTCACAACCTGAAGAAGAGCTCTGTGTAAACTCGAAAGCTTGTCTCTTTCACCAACAGAAGTAGGTTCATTAAAGATATTACTTCACCCATCTTGTCTCTCTAGTATCCTGGGATGAACATAGCTATATCACCACTGAATAGGCACAACCTAAACAGTATACCTACCAGCTTGCCCCAAAGTTGGATCTCTTGTGGGGTTTGAGGAAGCAATGCCACTCAGCCATTGCCTTTCTCTGAGTCTTATTATTGATAGCTGGAATGGACATGTAACCTTCTAATGTAGCTGGGAGGAGTAAACTAACCCCTTTGAGCCAATTACTTAAACTGTTTCAATGGCATTGTTTGTTAAGCAGAGCACTTGTGGGGCAGCTTGTGTTTCTCTGAGCTCTCCATTCCCAAATCCACTTGGTTTCCCTGCCCACTTTCTTGAGGTGCTCTATTAGGAGGGGATGACCCAATGTTCCTCCTGATTTCTGCCTCCAAAGCTAAGTTTCCAAGTGTTAAGAGTCCACAGACACCTGGAGCCAGTTGCAGAGTTCACACGTTTCAGGTACCATATGTAGCATCAGCTGTCTCATTACAGTGTTCCCTTTCATTGTGTCAAATGAATGCTGAACTGAACGGAACCATTAGCAGTAATCTGCTGATACCTGGGACAGTGGGGAAAACTAATTTTCCTGCTATTTATAATTATCCTGCCTTTAAATTGTCTGGTATCTTATTGCCTTATGAAGAATTGGGTTAAAGTAAAATAGCCTCACGTACCTCAAGTGTAAGTGGATTGTACTTTGCATTGGCTCTGACTCACTTGCAATCTTTTCTTTTCCCTCCCTTTCTTTACACTTGCTGCATGCCATTCAGAGCGAGGATGAAGAGACGGATTACGATATGAATGACTCAGATTAAGTGTAAATGTCATGGTGAGCATTAGCTGCCCTAGGACTTCACCCACACGCTTTCCTCTGCCTCATTACCACCTACCCCTCACCAGTACCATCCTCTGGCTAGTCCTAGTGGTGTATTTGTTCTATAGTCCTAGTTGCCTTTATTCCTAGTGTCAGGTGAAAATCACAGTGGTAGAAATGGTAATAGACAGTATGATCTGTTGCACAGATGGTGATGACATGACAAGACCTGTACTGGCTCTTGTGCCTTTTTACATAAGTAACACTGGCATTATCAGTCCTTTTCAAGCTATTCTGAGAGAGGGGAAATGCTTTATACAGATTCTAGGGGAAACGTTTTTAGACCGAAATGGTTCTGTGCTTTTGTTACATGGCCTATTTTTTCTCTTGTCATATATTTTGTGTATAATGGCAGCTAATAAAAATCTTCAGTAAATGTCTGATTTGGCAACATATTAAGAGGCTTGTCCATCTGAAGTATGTTATCCAAGGATGGTCCTATTAAAGCACAATATAGGGAGTCTGCAGGTCTGCATTCTTTTCTCCACTCTGCCTCAGTCCCTCTGTATGAATATAGACAAGTCATTTAACTTCTGTGCTCCAGTTTCCACAGGTCTAAAATGGAAAAAACCTCACTGGGGAGACTCGGCCAAGTCCTAATTTACTGAGTCTAAAGTGCTTTGAGGAACCTAAATGGACAGTGCTATTGAAATTCAAATTATGATGATGAATTACCAAGAAGTGACCTTACAATGCTTGAAGCAGTGCATGGAGAATAATTAATGTTTTTGTTGACAATCGTTTCTATTTTAAGTCTGCTGTTGCTTATATCTGTTATTTGCTGCTCATCAGGACTCCAGTACTGAAAAGCCCAGGTGAAGTCACTGGAAGCTGATGGTATTCAGCATCTGATAGGATCATACTCCAAATCCTTTCTTACCTGTACCTTTGGAAAGGCAGCCTTTTTACAAATAACTTCAGTGCTGCTTGCATATGGGTTGGAAAAGATAAATTTATCTTGCGGTAATAAAATGTTTGAAAAGTGTGCATGGGGAAGGTTGCCAACTTGTGCAAAATCTAAGCTTTCATTTTTTTTTTTATTTTTTTTTATTAAATGATTTGTCCTTATGGTCAGTATGAAACTTCCATATATCACATGAGTATAAACTCAGGGACTCTACAAACAGGCAGCTCAGAGTTTCCCTAAGTGGCACAGTGAATACTGACCAGCATCTGTCAGTTCTTACTCCTGTTCAGAATCCTGTGGGCAGCAATGAAAATAAGAACCAGGAGGCATTCAAATGTGTCGGCAGCTACTAGCAGGAGGCTAGTATGAAAATAAAGCCACTGAGCAGAGTCCAGGGACAGCACCCTTATCCCAACACCTTCCTCTAGCCAAATAGATTGGCATGGGAGAAGCAGTTGCTTTCTCACCAGGTTGTTGCCCTGGACAGTTCCCCCTATACCCTCTGCCCCTTATCTCATATAGGTCTGTGGAATTAATTATCTGGGTAATGGCCACCTTGTAAAATTTCCATATCTTTTTTGTGAGGGGATGGTAGGGCAAATGAACGACATAGGGAAAGAGTGGGAGATTGATGGGATAAGCTAGGAAAGAGAAGTACAGTGTGTGCACATAAAATATGAGAGACACACACATTTGTGGGGTATATGGAAGAAAAGAAACCCAAATGTACAGGGCAGGAGGTAGAGCTCACAGTGAAGAGAAAGAGAGGTTAGGAGATGGAGAATGAGAGAAGGTATAGAGGAAACACTTTGAAGATGGCTTGAGAAACATCACCATGATCTGTTACAGGAAAGAGAAAGTGAAGTGAAGCCATGTAGGAAAATGCCTAAGCAAAAGCAAGAAAAGGGTGGGAGGGTATGCATGTGCTGTTGATTGTGATCTGCTTTACACAGAATTAAATGTTGTGCTAAAGTTACAAGTGACATGCAATTCACTCACTCCTATTATCTCCCTGTGGCACATCGTAATAGCTTAGTTTCCTGTAGGATGTAATACATACATCTGGGTTTGGGTTTAATGTGCAGGAGCTCGGTGCTGTCAGTGGTCTGACTAGATCATCCGGTGCTCCCTTCTTGCCTGAGCTCTAGGACTCTACAGGTGCAAGCTAAACCGAGATGAGCCATGTTGAATCTGATATGAGTGTCTGCATACACAGGTTTAACTAAATGTGTGATGTTAAACTCAATTAGTCAATCAGTTCAGCAGCACATCTTTAGGTGAATTGTCTGTGTGTAGTCTAACCCACTGGGGTTCATCAAATAACTTATTCAACTGATCATTTTCTTTGTGGTATTCAGTCATGGTGGTCACATTTTGCTTGGTGACTATCATATGGTGGAATGTATTGAATAACATAGCCAATGTCTTTTTCCTGCCAGTTGACCAGCCCTAGTAGTAAGATGCATGCTTTTGAAGTTTGATAGTTAACTTGATTGTATTCTGCTCAGAGTAGGGAGTGCCCTCTTCTGTGTTTTGGAAAATACCATATACGGGTGCTGTTGGCAATATATATAATAAATGTTGATGGATAATACTGCAATTACAGTACTTAACTGTTCCTCTAACTTTAAGTTGCAGCAGGCATACTAGCACATGTATTTTTCACCATGGCAAATCCCTTTACTAGAGGTTGTCAAGTACATTTTCAAGGCCTGACTTTTACTCACTGAATACACTTGTGTTTGCCATGCAGTTTCTTATAGAATGCTTTTAATTAACTAGAAGCACAGGTGGTAAATTTTCTTAACGCTGAAATATGTAGCATTTGCTTTTAATACATACTTTGAAACTTTTCATACTCCATCTAGAAAACCTTTCAAAGGAACTTCATAGTAATACTAGCTGTGATCTCATCTGCTCTCAAACCTAAGGAACAGTATACAGTGTGAATAGGAACCCTCCAACCAGAAAGTAAAATCCAGGTGCTGCAGGAAGTACTGTTGGTGAGTCAATAGATGGCACTTTTCCCTCCCTACACTGTATTTAGATACCTGTGGCTGGTGTGGGCTTGGGCTAAGGGGCTGTTTAATTGCGATGTAGACATTTGGGCTCCTCGCAGAGTCCTAGAGCCTGGGCTACAGCCCGAACAGCTACATCACAATTAAACAGCCCCTTAGCCTGAGTCAGCTGGCACAAGCCAGCTATGGGTTTTTAATTGCAGCGTAGACAGACCCTAAATCGTTACTTAACCAAGATCTCCACTGTAGTCCTAGAGAACAGTCTGCCTCTGAAGTTACCTTTTTTAGGAGAAATCATACAACTGAGGGGGTCTCACTAATTGTAATCCTTGAAGATCCCAAAGCATTATATACATCAGGAAAGACTATATCCTAATTGGCTGTAATTGATGTGAAAGGCTTATCCATTGTTGGCTGGTTTTGAAACTAGAAAAGTTAGTTACTTGCAATATGAAATTCATCTGTAAGTTTTTAAATGTCAAGTTTTTTGGTATATTCATTAATACAGTGCTTCTGTGCCCTATTAAGCAGTTGCCATGTTCTATCCTGCAAGTATAGAGGGATAGGTGTTTGTATGTGTATTGTAAAGGCCTGTGAAATTCTTTAGGTGGGAAGGTACTATTGAGTATCAGTGTAAGATGTTCATGGTTTAAACATTCTATTCCACTGCAAGTACCAGAAAAGGAACTTCTGCATGACACCAGTGGCTGCCTCTGCCGGGGAATGTGCCTGGCATTCTCCTCGTGATTGGATCAGAAAGCCTTTTCCCAGCCCCATGAAAGCAGCCACAGGCCAAAAGAGTAAAGCGTCAGGTGTTGCCAATTTCACTGACTAGCAAACAGTGCTCTGTACTTGTCACTGGCACATTTAAAGCTTTGCTTAGTTTGTCTGACTACTATCAAGACTTCCTCCTTAGTTTATTTGTAGGCTTCCCTGTGGTGCTAATCACCATCATAACTGATCTCATCATTACTAATCACCTATTACATGAAAAAACAGAGGCTAGTAACCTGAGACACTAATGTAAGGTGCTTGGATACCATCATACAAGAATTTAGAGCCCATATTATGGGGTTAAGGTGAAGAGGGTGGCAACAGGAAAGCCAAAACCACCAGAGGGAGCAGAGGAAAAGTGGTGAGCAGATGCCAAGAAGAGACCCTGGATACTTCAGAGGCAAATACTTTAAAATATTTTCTGAAGAGAATTGAGTTTAAGTACCAATTTTCAGAATGTGATTTCTGCAGTGAATATTGTAGCAAATGGGCTTTTCTTGGCCAAATGAGTACATCCCCTCTCCCCACACCAGAAGAGGCTCTTCTCACTTTTCACTGCAGGAGAGTAGAATCCTTTAAACAGGATTTCTGTCTTGAGATGTGTGCTACAAAATGGTAGGGAGTTTATATGAATTTAGGTGCACAAGTTTGGGCCACTTTATCTGGATTATAGGCTGGTTATAGAATGGTGTCTTAAGGGTGGAGGAGGTCTCCAGTTCAGTGTAGTCTGCTCTTACAAACATAGGGTCGCTCAACTGCAATGGGATGGGCCACATGAATCCTGTGAAAGTGTGATTCTTAACATCTCCTCTCTGTCCACTAAATTGAACTCACTTCCTTATAAAATTTAACCAATATGCTTCAAAAAACACCGTATCTCTTAATTGTCTGTCTTCTGCTTCACAAAGCAGAGTACCTGGAAAAGTGAACTCCACACAGTGTCCCATCCCACCAAAAGAAAGATTTGCATATGGACTGTGGGTCTTCACAGACGCAAGAGAAATTGTGCAAGCCAATATATTGCATGAAAATCTATTAAAATACTATTGCTCAAACATGAAGATATATCTAAAACATTAACTTAATACATCAGGCTAATAGCTTTCACGTATTAGTAGCCTAACAAATAGTCCCATGGGGTCAAGAATCTGGCTGTTTGTATTTACCATATAACTAATACTCAGGACTGCTTTAAGAGGTCAGGGCAGATACTGTAGGGTTAATGCATCAGCCTACTCTGTATAGGAGTTGATCTAGCCCATGCAAGCTTTTATACTCCTGACCTTCAAACACTGCTTGTTTTTTTCACACTATAATCGTGTCCCTGCCCAGATTTCCTTGGCGCGTTTTGTGCTACTTATGCACGTTCCATTGCTACTCTAAGTGACACAGGTCATACATAAAACAAGGGAGAACACAGGAGATGTTACTAAAGCAAGTACAATTTAAAAAATCCCAAGTTTGAAAAAGACAGTTCTCCATTTTCCCTGGTAATGCACAAACTAAGCAGCCTTGCTGCTAGGATCAGAGAAACTGGCTCAGCCCATACACCTACTATCCTTGCAGCTCCTCCTTTACCTTCTTGTGACTTTTAGGAATTCTGTGTTTGGTCTGTGTGCGGTGAACTTTATCGATGACCAGTTGGGCTCATTTGTCTGATTGATCTCTACTTTTACTGCCCCCTTACAATATTAAATAGTTTATCTTTCCTCTTATTAGTGTGACTCAAATACACTATGGTGATCTTTTGTACAGGTGTGTTAATGAAATTTAGTAAGTGATGTGTAGCCTATTCTCTGTTTTTCTATATTAAGGCATCAGCTTCAGGAAAGTCCTTAAGCCAGCCCTTCGGGCTTTATCACCTGATTGAAATACAGTGATTTCTTTTACTCTCTGCCCCCCCCCAGGCTTTAGGTCTGATATTGGGAAATTTTCATGTGTGTAATTTTTAACTGTCTCTTTCAGATTTTGCAAGAGCGGGGTTCCAGGATGTGAAGACCATACTGAACACTGAAGAATATTTCTTTTATTCCAAGATGCAGTGAATTATCACATTGAAGAGGCTTGGCTGTGAGAGGAAGAAATCTGCTTTAGATAATTTTCTATTGATCTGGATTGAACCATTTTTGCCTATAAGCTGGTATAGACTGAATTTGCTGGCTGAAAACATCGCAAGATTATTGAATGGGAATAGATGATGTGAGAGATGTGTTAATCTTGGTTCTAGTGCATGGTTGTACTCTCTCATGGGCTGAATTATATTGGTCACATAGAAAGAAACAATCATGCACTCATATTTTCCTCTGAGACATGTAGCACTTACATCTGGTGCTGGATGATCCAGTGTTGATCAGTTTGAAATGATTTTGGTATTAATAATTGCAAACAGTTAAAGGACACTGTATTTGGTGCTACATATATATTACAGCCCATAAATGCAAATATTTGGGCCTACATAGTTGGTTTTGGAATCAATGACAGCCCCGGTTTACTATCTTATACTGCACATTCCTTATGGCTCAGTGACACATTTTCTGTTAGGTAAGAATGGTGTAGGAGATCAAGTGAAACTACCTTGTAAAAAGTTACACCCTAGGCAAGATTCCCATAAAGCATAGGTGTAAAATACTGACTGGGTTGATGGCTTATTGTAATAGTCAAAGGGAATACTAAACTTGGAGAAAATGTCTTTTGTCTGAATCATCTCTGATGTTTCTGCTGTCAAAATAACTTCCTCCTGCAAAAGTTAAGCTCCAGTCTTAGCCAAATGTTTGAAAGGAAAAACAAAATTTCTTAAATTATTGTCACAACTGAATATCTTGTCTCTTTTGAAATGTTTGTTGCTAACCAAATGTTGTACATTTTAGAAATGCCTACAAGTTTCAAGCTACTCTTGGATTTTGTTGGGTATTTTTAAGAGCTGGAGTTTGTGTAGTTACATGGCTGGATAGTGTTAGATTCTAATCTCGGTGAATGGGTTTAAAGTTACCCTAAGAGCAAACACAAGCTCACCCAATTAAAAATCTGAATTAATTGCTTTGAATTTTCAGAATGTTTACAGTCCATCTCTCTACATTGTTTCAACTATGCAGTTCTTTATGATGTTTCTAAGTATGCTGCCTGAAAACATTTTCACACAGTTGCGTTAGGACAGGCCTGTGGTAAATGTTAACACACAAGACTGGAGCTTTTTAGTGCATTGTGTTTTAAACAAAACCAGTAGCATGACTTTTTGAAACAAATTCAACTAAATTGATTGTGTAAAACTCTAGATTCTTGCAGCTTCATTGGCTTCCGTAGCTCTAGGTGGAGCAGTGGATGGGAGTTTAAACCGGATTGTCCAAGATGGTCTTGAATTCTAAAAGCATTTTAAACTGTTTCATTAAATAACTTCAGAATTTTTACATATACCATATCCTCTACGAGTAAAATGTGTAATCCTTCACGTGAAAACCAGTTTCTCAAGCATCTTGGGTCTACCTATATTTTTTAAGACGTATTGTACATTGATAAGTTTGGCGTAAACAATTTGTAAAACCATTTCTACAAAGCAGGTTATGCAGTGGGCTAAATGTTTTGTTGTGCATCTAATGCTTGAAAGAGTTTGTAAAGCATTTTGCCACTTGGATGCGGTCTGCACAGGAAGCTGCTGACCCCTCCACAATACCACATTAATATGTTTGTCTTTTTTTAAGATGTTAGGACCTAACTGAATTTACTAAAATGTAATTATTCTGTAGGGGGAAATGTTTATACTTTTATACTTTTTTTTTTTGGTAGGCATCCATATTTTATCAGCCTGAAGTCAATGCCTAAATTTCCCCTAAATAGTAACAAATAATCTTGTGTATCTAAAGATAAGCCTGGCGGTTATTTGTCTTCAAAGGCATTTCCTCTGCTGGAAAGTCACTGGGTTTAAGCACCTTGACACGACCCGTGTTCTTCAGGTTCCATGGCTCATGGAATTGTGGCCTTTAAAGCTTCCTATTTTCCTGCTGTGCTCTACAGAGTAAATTCAGCATTGGATTAAATGGCTTTTAATGCCTTTTAATAATTAAAAATGTATATTGATATCATTCCAAAATCTGCATTTTTGTGTGTTGTCTTCTGTTGTTAAACAAAAGAAAGCAGAAGATTTGATTTTCATAAACTACCTGAGATCCTTAAGGATTGCAGAAGCAAAACATGAGTAAGAAACTGAGAAAATTGAAACAACTTGGAGGATATATATGAAAAGGGGCCACTTTTAGAGAGTGGCGTTTTCACTGGAATACTTTATGGTATAATACATTTGCTTTTTATTTTTATTTTTTTTGGTGGGATTATCTGCACCCTGGTTTACATTGTCCCTTGTAGTAGCAAAAATTATTTTGGGGAAGAGTTTTTTATCATTAACATTTTGCACTTTCTCTGTCTGATACCTCACAGAGCTATTGTCTCTCACTTCAGCAAAAAAAAAATAATAATAAATTATTAGGCAAATATCTGGTAAATAATTTTGCAAGCTGCTGTAGGAGACCTTGTCAAGTAATCTTCTGTTCTTGCTGTTACCCTTATTAATTTCATATTTCTTTAACATCTGAGACATTCACTTAGGTGCATGTACAGTAGAACCTCAGAGTTAAGAAAACATTGGGAATGGAGGTTGTTCATAACCCTGAAATGTTCATAACTCTGAATAAAACATAATGGTGGTTCTTTCAAAAGTTTACAACTGAACATTGACTTAATATAGCTTTGAAACTTTATTATGCAGATGAAAAATGCTACTTTTATCCATCTTAATTTAAATGAAACAAGCACAGAGACAGTTTCTTTACCTATCAAATCTTTTTTTAAAACCTTCCCTTTATAATAGTTTACATTTAACACAGTACTGTACTGTCTTGTTTTGCTTTGTTTTTTGTCTCTGCTGATGCCTGATTGCATGCTTCCGGTTCCAAATGAGGAGTGTGGTTGACTGGTCAGTGTGTAACTCTGAGGTTCTATTGTACTATCGCATTCTTTTCCTAAAGCCCCAGGAGTTTCCCTCTACTAAAATTTGGTTTTTTTGTATTGAAATATGATAACTTAGAATAAGGTTAGCTACACTAGCAAGAGGTAGACAGGATGGTCAGGTCAGACTCTTTGAATTTGTAAGCTACTTTATCAATAGATGAAAACAGTATTACAGCCCTAGATTTTAAATCATGAGCATGGGTAGGTTATAGCAGAAGAGAATGAGGGTACACTAGATCAAGGCAGACAAACAATTAAAGTGGCTTTTCATACAAGGGACAATTTATCTTTCTTGAGTCAGTTATTACTGTTTTATGGAAGGCCCAATTTCCTGACCTAACAGGTGTACAAACATTCTCCATCTAAGTGTATCAATCATTTGGACCCAAGGGATTACTTAAGTAGAGAATTACTGATTTTCATTGGGATTCTTTAACCCGTTTTAAATGAGACGCAGAAGTTTTACAAACCTTTTAAAAACACAGTAAGTTTAAATTTGTAAAACTTAAGTATTACCACAGAAACCCCTGTAGACTTAAATCAGGAAAAAAGTGAAACTATTGGTATTGGATTTTGTAATGACCAGTTTCTGGCTTCTGGGGAAATAATTGTAAATCAAACACTTTTGGCTGTTTTTCAAACAATAGTTCAATCTGAGTTTAATTGTAGTCCCATGAATCATTTTAACCAATTGAAATTGATTGTAGTTAAAGACTAAATTGCTGCTCCTCTGTTAAACCTGGGAGCCACTATGGGATTTTTCTCAATCCTTGGTGAGTCTGTATCAAATACATTCCACTTACAAGTAAGAAGAAGCCCCTTGTCTGCTCCTCCTGCAAATTCACCCTGAGCTCTGAGAGCCAGTGGGTCTCTTTCCATTTTTCATTTCAGCACCAATTAAAGGTTCTGGTGGATGACTTAAGCTGCAGTTGTATCTGTGCCACTCCATTGTTTTCAAATTCTTCCCTGAATGACACTGATGCTGTACCTTTCCAAGCAATGGGTTTGCACAGGTGCAACATTTAAAATTACTAAACAAGCCCCTTGATGAATGTCAGATATAATCCAGCCCCTTCTGTAGATGTGTTGGTTTTGCACGGCTAAAAGTAATGTCAAAATAAATTTTTACTGTTTTTTTTTTTTTAAAGTTGGCAGGTCTAACTCTGATCACACCTAAAGAGCAGGTCTGTTGGGTAATATGGTGGTGTTTTCACATAGCCAGTTTTGAGAAGAGAGCTGCACTTCAAACTGCAGAGCTTCTTGTTTTTTGGGGGGGGGGGGGGGGACAGGTGCTGTTTGTGCAGGGAAGCACTGTAGAGATCTACTCCAGCTAATGCTTTCAGGTTCATTGGGAACCTCTGCTATATTCTAGCCTGCAATGAGTTTGAGGTGCAAGGACAGCAACAGCATGTTCTGGCTGAAGTAAATAGTCCAGAACCTGGCTGGTGCACTTTAATCCAGTCAGTCTGGTGTTTGGGGGAACAGCTTCCTGGGGGAAGGGGAGGGGGGGAGAATGTTATGTGCGGCACCTGCGCTGGGACAGCTCTCCCAGTGCTGTAAAAAAGTCACCCCCATGAGGGGAGTAACTCCCAGCACTGGTGCACTGTCTACACTGCCACTTTACAGTGCTGAAACTTGCAGTGCTCAGGGGGGTGTTTTTTCACACCCCTGAGCGAGAAAGTTGCAGCGCTGTAAAGTGACAGTGTAGACAAGGCCTAAGAGATGGGCCTTTTCCTCCAAGTAGAAACCTAACAAAAGAGCCAGCAGTTTGTGTGGCATTCAAGGAGGGTGGGGTGGAGAATCTCATTGAATTTCATCTGCACCTATTTGATTTACTTCCTCCATATCATAAACCTTCCCCTTCCCAGGAGATGTGAATGCAGCTCTTTCAAATTACTGCTGTTCTTCAGTCAGCCCTTGCATCTGGGGTCTTAGGAAAGAGGGTTTCTTTTCTTCAGCAGCATCCCTGTTGGCTCAGAAGCCTGGGACTAGAACTGCTGATGGCTAGCAGCTCAAAACGTCCCATTGCTAATAGAAAACAATTTTGAAATATGTAAGTCCTGAAGTTGCTCCCTGTTTGTTTTTGTACATTTTATATTGCATCTGTTTCCTGCTTTAGGGACCATCTCAGGATCCCAGTTAGATCAGTGTATGTAAAATAGGTGACTCAGGAACAGAGAATCCCATCAGTATTCACTTAAATGTTCAGGAGACTCTCAAAACTCCCTTGGAAGGTAACTGGTAGTGTCTTAAAAAAAAACAAAAAAAAAAAAACGAGGAGTCCTTGTGGCACCTTAGAGACTGCAAAAGGCAACTGTCTTTAAAGGCTTATTGCCAAATAGACGCTTTAAAGGGCTAAATCTTCCACGCTTTATTGTTCAGTTTGCCTAACGTAACTATCACAGACAGAAGGAATTGTCAACGCTTTGAATTCAGACATGCTAATGCTAAGGGCTAATACACCTCCGAGGGCTAATTTGAAGTTCCAGTTAAATGTGCATAACTATTTTTAAAGACCAGCTATTGCATTTTTCTAACATCTTACAAACTCTGAACATCCATATTAGTAACATTACGAGCCAATCACAAATAGCAGCTCTTTGATTTTTGTTATACTCCAGCCTCTGTCTTGGTAGGACTGCAAGTGCAGAAGATAGCACAATCGGCTGTCACTTTCTTGTGTAAATATTGAAACCTAACAGCTTCTGTTAATAGAACTGGGAATAAGGAGACTTTGGGAAGGTTCTCCTTCCTCAGGAAATAGTCATTGGTTATTCCATTGCAAATTAGCTTCCCTTTACTTTAGTCAAGTCTAACAAGGAATACATTCTTGTAAAACTCAGTTAGTAACGCTGTTGCAGATATTAGTAGTAATAGTTACATTGACTGCCATGGAGAGGGAGAAATCTACATTGTAGTGTGGAAAGCTACCTTATTACTTCTGGGTGATTTCGCGCTTTTACCGTAACACTTGTAGAGACAGTGCTGTCCCACAGAAGTTAAAGGACTGAAGGCTGAGCTTAAATTTTGACCCACCTTAACAATGGTCTCATTTCCAAGGCTTGGCTTTCTGGAATCTAGTGGCTGATGTATTTGTGTGCCTGGCTCATGCTCCATTTGCAGATTTTTCCCCACCTAAAGCTTACGCGCCCTTAACCTAAAGTACACTTGGCCCACATGTGTTTGCCAGGAAAGAGCAAGTGCCTATGCACTATAGGCCAAATAGTGCCAACCTGACTACTAGGAACTGAATCAAGACCACAGAACCATTTTCTTTAAATCACTGAACAGATATTAGAGGGCAACTACTTTCAGCCACTGCTGACTTGAGCCCGATTTGAACCTGGGTTTGAAAATCTTCATTTCCAATGGGCTGTCCAGGTCTCCTTTACCCAATTCACCAGTTTTATTGGTGGTCTGACAGTAAGTTGTGCATCAGCTGTTTGTGTTAGGGCCCAGGAGGACATACTTGCAATGTTTTATTTCCTGGATAGTGGATTAGCAATAACAGTTTCCTTTTGTGCCAGTTCATTATCTCTGAAGTGTTCTTATTGCAGCAAAGTTTGAATTCTGACATGGCTTTAATGCTTTTGCATGAGCCAAGATGATTAGCATAGAAATTGACATGGAGATGAATCCAGAAAGTTCCCTGGATAAACCTCTAGTAGGGCTTCCCAACTTGTTTTAAGGTAGATGCATTTACCCATCATTTTTAGAACAAATATACAACTAAAACGTGTATGGGTATTTTTAACCTTTTCGTAACACTAGTTTATTGTAAAATGCATGAAATAAATCTGTTTTTCCCTTTTAAGATATTGTCTGATGTTTGAAATCTTTTTCCCAAACCCCTGTGACTGATGACCTTTTTGAGTGTATCATAGCTGGTAACCCCAGAGTTTAATACTACTTACCCAGTTTTCTACGCTTTCTACACTGCCTTGAAAATTCTTGGGCCTTGGCTACACTGGCGCTGTACAGCGCTGCAACATGCTGCACTCAGGGGTGTGAAAATGCACCCCCCCCCGAGCGCAGCGCTGTAAAGCGCCAGTGTAATCAGCGCTTGCAGCGCTGCACGCGCGCTCGCAGCTCTGCAAGCTGTTCCCTAGGAGAGGTGGAGTACTTGCAGCGCTGCGAGAGAGCTCTTGCAGCGCCGGCGGCGCGACTACACTCACGCTTCACAGTGCTGCCGCAGCAGCGCTGTGAATCCCCAAGAGTAGCCAAGGCCTCTGTCACTAAAGGCTACCAATACCCTTTTAGTAGTCATTGGGGACATAAGACACTCATGTTTTATTCACTGTCAGATTAAAAAAAACTTTTGCTGTTAACTACTATAGTGGGTATAACCTCCTCCTGTAATATATGTACTGTTGGAAAGCGCTCTACCGTATACCAAGACGTGGGGTGGGAGGGAGGGTGAACACAGTCAAAGGTCCAAAAAGGGACGGAGCTGTTGCACCAAGTGTGTCACTGCCTAACTTTTAGGTGCTTAGAAAATCCCAGGAACAACCCTGCAATCCACAAAGCTTAGTTACTGCCCACTTCTTCGGATGCATACCACGAAAGCTTATGCTCTAATAAATTTGTTAGTCTATAAGGTGCCACAAGTACTCCTGTTCTTTTTGCGGATACAGACTAACACGGCTGCTACTCTGAAAGCTTAGTTAGATGCCCTATGCTCCTCTACAATGAATGGGGAGAGATAAGCACCTTAGACTGTAATCCACTGAAGCCAGCCTATTTTAGAAACCACCTAAAATAGCCAATGGGAGAGACTGACAAGAGGGGTGTGTGCAGAGCCCTATCCCTGGAGATAGGTGCCTAAATCCAGGTTGCAGGGAGGGGCCTAGCTCAGCAATCCTCAAATAGGATCCAGACATCTGATGTCAGGCAGCTTAAGCACCAAAGTATAATGACAGGTTTCAGAGTAGCAGCCGTGTTAGTCTGTATCCGCAAAAAGAACAGGAGTACTTGTGGCACCTTAGAGACTAACATTTATTAGAGCATAAACTTTCGTGGTATGCATCCGAAGAAGTGGGCTGTAGCCCACGAAAGCTTATGCGCTAATAAATTTGTTAGTCTCTAAGGTGCCACAAGTACTCCTGTTCTTTTTGCACCTAAGTAGTTTCTTGTGGGAATTATTAGACTCTTCCTTGCTGTCGCTGCCACCCTTATAACTTTTAGCCAGTAGTTAGAGCACTTTCCTGGGATGTTAGAGTCCCAGATTCAATTCTTCCCTCTTCTGGGGGGCAGGGGAGAGTAGAGAGGATTTGAACAGGGGACTCCCATCTCTCCGGAGAGTGCTCTAACCACTGAGCTATGGAATAATCTGATGTGGGCTCCCTCAATTTCTCCTGTTGAAGCTGTTCCATTCTAGATAAATAATGATAGAGGAACTGGAGCAAGGAGACTGGACTCAGGGTCTCTCACTTCCTATGACATTTTAGGGATCAGTGAGACTAATAAGGGGTTCTCTCACCGCCTGCCCTATAACTTTGGGTGCCTTAATGCTATGCTGCTATGGCTCAGAGCCTTGCCATCAGTAGCCAGCCTACGAGCATAAAGGTCTCACCCTGGCTTCCTCTAGCCTAGTTACTCCTTACTCTGGGCCCGAGTCACCCCACTTCCATCTACCCTGAGCTCTTTATTACCAGACACACTGCCATTTCCCCTCTGACTTGTCCCCTTTCAGAGAAATGAAACCTGCTCTCCGGTTATCAGTTCACTTTGGTGCACACGCTCCATACAGTTTGAACAATGGAAACCTGATTGGGGTAAAAATAAAAGGTTTATTTACTAGAAAAAAACACAGATTCAAAGATGAACTGGTAAGGAAAGCAAACACAAAAGATGCAACCTCAGGTTTTACACATACGTTAGATAAAAATCCATTATCGAATGCAAGTTAACTATTGCTTCCGTTTCCCAACATGCCCCCTAGCCTTGTCGGGGGTCTCCAGTGTTCATAGACAGCCACCTTGCCTTTGAGACTGTCCCTCAGTTCTGGACAACATTCACTGAAACCCTTTTCCTTGTAACAGGGATATGGTGGGGAGTGGCTGGGGGTGGGGGGGAGGGAGTCTTTCAGACTGGTGATTCATGGTGGGGAAAATTCCGTCCTTTCTTAATTTTACAAGACAGGGGTTTTTCTTTTCAGTTTCAGGTTGTTTCAATGGTTTCTCATTAACTTTAATGGCTCATCACTTGTCTTTTCCTGGGTTGTACAATGCTAAGTGCTTGGAGATAATTTCCTCTATTTGGGCAGACAGCCCCTACCTGCCTGGCTGACCATCTCCCTGTTACAGAGAGAAGGTGGGGACCAACTTCTGTTGGTGAGAGAGAGAGAAGCTTTCAAGCTACATAGCTAGTCTGGGAAAGGTACTAGGAGTGGTACAAGAGCAAACAGTTTAGCATAAGGGGTTAGTATATATTCTAAAAAAAGAACAGGAGTACTTGTGGCACCTTAGAGACTAAAACATTTATTTGAGCATAAGCTTTCGTGGGCTACAGCCCACTTCTTTAGATGCATAGAATGGAACATATATTGAGGAGATATATATATACATCCAGAGAGCATGAAAAGGTGGGAGTTGTCTTACCAACTCTGAGAGGCCAATTAAGTAAGAGAAAAAATTTTTTGAAGTGATAATCAAGATAGCCCAGTACAGACAGTTTGATAAGAAGTGTGAGAATACTTACAAGGGGGGATAGATTCAATGCTTGTAATGGCTCAGCCATTCCCAGTCCCTGTTCAAGCCTAAGTTGATGGGGTATGATGGCGAGGATGAGGCGGTGACACAGAGATGCAGGGGTGAGGGTGAGGCAGTGACACACACTGATGGGGGGGTGATGGTGACACAGAAATGGAGGGGGAAGGTAAGGACGAGGCAATGGCACACACTGATGGGGGGTGACGGTGACACAGAGATGGGGGTGATGGTGAGGACGAGGCAATGACACACTGATGGGGGGTGATGGTGACACAGAAATGGAGGGGGAAGGTAAGGACGAGGCAATGGCACACACTGATGGGGGGTGACGGTGACACAGAGATGGGGGTGATGGTGAGGACGAGGCAATGACACACTGATGGGGGGTGATGGTGACACAGAAATGGAGGGGGAAGGTGAGCACGAGGCAATGGCACACACTGATGGGGGGTGATGGTGACACAGAAATGGAGGGGGAAGGTGAGGACGAGGCAATGACACACATTGATGGGGGTGACGGTGACACAGAGATGGGGGTGATGGCGAGGACGAGGCAATGACACACATTGATGGGGGGTGACGGTGACACAGAAATGGAGGAGGAAGGCGAGGACGAGGCAATGGCACACACTGATGGGGGGTGATGGTGACAAAGAGATGGTGATGGCGAGGACGAGGCAATGGCACACACTGATGGGGGGTGACGGTGACAGAGATGGGGGTGATGGCGAGGACGAGGCAATGACACATTGATGGGGGTGACGGTGACACAGAGATGGGGGTGATGGCCAGGACGAGGCAATGACACACACTGATGGGGGTGACGGTGACACAGAGATGGGGGTGATGGCCAGGACGAGGCAATGGCACACACTGATGGGGGTGACGGTGACAGAGATGGGGGTGATGGTGAGGACGAGGCAATGACACACTGATGGGGTGACGGTGACAGAGATGGGGGTGATGGCGAGGACGAGGCAATGACACACTGATGGGGGTGACGGTGACACAGAGATGGGGGTGATGGCGAGGACGAGGCAATGACACACTGATGGGGGTGACGGTGACAGAGATGGGGGTGATAGCGAGGACGAGGCAATGACACACTGATGGGGGGTGACGGTGACAGAGATGGGGGGTGATGGTGAGGACGAGGCAATGACACACTGATGGTGACGGTGACACAGAGATGGGGGTGATGGCGAGGACGAGGCAATGACACACTGATGGGGGTGACGGTGACAGAGATGGGGGTGATGGCGAGGACGAGGCAATGACACACTGATGGTGACGGTGACACAGAGATGGGGTGATGGTGAGGACGAGGCAATGACACACTGATGGGGGTGACGGTGACACAGAGATGGGGTGATGGTGAGGACGAGGCAATGACACACTGATGGGTGACGGTGACAGAGATGGGGGTGATGGCGAGGACGAGGCAATGACACACTGATGGGGGGTGACGGTGACAGAGATGGGGGTGATGGCGAGGACGAGGCAATGACACATTGATGGGGGTGACGGTGACACAGAGATGGGGGTGATGGCGAGGACGAGGCAATGACACACTGATGGGGGTGACGGTGACGGAGATGGGGGTGATGGTGAGGACGAGACAATGACACATTGATGGGGGGTGACGGTGACACAGAGATGGGGGTGATGGCGAGGACGAGGCAATGACACACTGATGGGGGTGACGGTGACAGAGATGGGGGTGATGGTGAGGACAAGGCAATGACACACTGATGGGGGTGACGGTGACACAGAGATGGGGGTGATGGCGAGGACGAGGCAATGACACACACTGATGGGGGTGACGGTGACACAGAGATGGGGGTGATAGCGAGGATGAGGCAATGACACACTGATGGGGGTGACGGTGACAGAGATGGGGGTGATGGTGAGGACGAGGCAATGACACATTGATGGGGGGTGACGGTGACAGAGATGGGGGTGATAGCAAGGACGAGGCAATGACACACTGATGGGGGTGACGGTGACAGAGATGGGGGTGATAGCGAGGACGAGGCAATGACACACTGATGGGGGTGACGGTGACAGAGATGGGGGTGATGGTGAGGACGAGGCAATGACACATTGATGGGGGGTGACGGTGACACAGAGATGGGGGTGATGGCGAGGACGAGGCAATGACACACACTGATGGGGGTGACAGTGACAGAGATGGGGGTGATGGTGAGGACGAGGCAATGACACACTGATGGGGGTGACGGTGACAGAGATGGGGGTGATGACGAGGACGAGGCGGTGACACAGAGATGGGGGTGATGGCGAGGACGAGGCAATGACACACACTGATGGGGGTGACGGTGACACAGAGATGGGGGTGATAGCGAGGATGAGGCAATGACACACTGATGGGGGTGACGGTGACGGAGATGGGGGTGATGGTGAGGACGAGGCAATGACACATTGATGGGGGGTGACGGTGACACAGAGATGGGGGTGATGGCGAGGACGAGGCAATGACACACTGATGGGGGTGACGGTGACAGAGATGGGGGTGATGGTGAGGACAAGGCAATGACACATTGATGGGGGGTGACGGTGACACAGAGATGGGGGTGATGGCGAGGACGAGGCAATGACACACACTGATGGGGGTGACGGTGACAGAGATGGGGGTGATGGTGAGGACGAGGCAATGACACATTGATGGGGGGTGACGGTGACACAGAGATGGGGGTGATGGCGAGGACGAGGCAATGACACACACTGATGGGGGTGACGGTGACAGAGATGGGGGTGATGGCGAGGACGAGGCAATGACACACTGATCGGGGTGACGGTGACAGAGATGGGGGTGATGGTGAGGACGAGGCAATGACACACTGATGGGGGTGACGGTGACAGAGATGGGGGTGATGGCGAGGACGAGGCAATGACACACTGATGGGGGTGACGGTGACAGAGATGGGGGTGATGACGAGGACGAGGCGGTGACACAGAGATGGGGGTGATGGTGACAGAGATGGGGGTGATGGCGAGGACGAGGCAATGACACACTGATGGGGGTGACGGTGACAGAGATGGGGGTGATGGCGAGGACGAGGCAATGACACACTGATGGGGTGACGGTGACAGAGATGGGGGTGATGGCGAGGACGAGGCAATGACACACACTGATGGGGGTGACGGTGACAGAGATGGGGGTGATGGCGAGGACGAGGCAATGACACACTGATCGGGGTGACGGTGACAGAGATGGGGGTGATGGTGAGGACGAGGCAATGACACACTGATGGGGGTGACGGTGACAGAGATGGGGGTGATGGCGAGGACGAGGCAATGACACACTGATGGGGGTGACGGTGACAGAGATGGGGGTGATGGCGAGGACGAGGCAATGACACACACTGATGGGGGTGACGGTGACACAGAGATGGGGGTGATGGCGAGGACGAGGCAATGACACACTGATGGGGGTGACGGTGACAGAGATGGGGGTGATGGTGAGGATGAGGCAATGACACACTGATGGGGGTGACGGTGACACAGAGATGGGGGTGATGGCGAGGACGAGGCAATGACACACTGATGGGGGTGACGGTGACAGAGATGGGGGTGATGACGAGGACGAGGCGGTGACACAGAGATGGGGGTGATGGCGAGGACGAGGCAATGACACACTGATGGGGGTGATGGTGACAGAGATGGGGGTGATGACGAGGACGAGGCGGTGACACAGAGATGGGGGTGATGGCGAGGACGAGGCAATGACACACTGATGGGGGTGACGGTAACAGAGATGGGGGTGATGGTGAGGACGAGGCAATGACACACTGATGGGGGTGACGGTGACAGAGATGGGGGTGATGACGAGGACGAGGCGGTGACACAGAGAGGGGGGTGATGGCGAGGACGAGGCAATGACACACATTGATGGGGGTGACGGTGACACAGATGGGGGTGATGGCGAGGACGAGGCAATGACACACATTGATGGGGGTGACGGTGACAGAGATGGGGGTGATGACGAGGACGAGGCGGTGACACAGAGATGGGGGTGATGGCGAGGACGAGGCAATGACACACATTGATGGGGGTGACGGTGACAGAGATGGGGGTGATGGCGAGGACGAGGCAATGACACACATTGATGGGGGTGACGGTGACACAGAGATGGGGGTGATGACGAGGACGAGGCGGTGACACAGAGATGGGGGTGATGGCGAGGACGAGGCAATGACACACATTGATGGGGGTGACGGTGACACAGAGATGGGGGTGATGACGAGGACGAGGCGGTGACACAGAGATGGGGGTGATGGCGAGGACGAGGCAATGACACACTGATGGGGGTGACGGTGACAGAGATGGGGGTGATGACGAGGACGAGGCGGTGACACAGAGATGGGGGTGATGGTGAGGACGAGGCGGTGACACAGAGATGGGGGTGATGGTGACAGAGATGGGGGTGATGGCGAGGACGAGGCTGAGACGGATCGGATGTGGGGGGGTGATGGGGAGGGGTCGGTGCCAAGCCGCGAGGTCAGACGGACACGTGTTCCCTGCAGCCGCGTGCAGTCCCACGTAGGGAACACGCGGCGGCCCAGGCCCGCGGGCTCGCCCCGGCGGCAGACGCTCTGGGAAGGACCCCAGGCTCGCAGCCGACAGACCCCCCCCCCGGGGACCACGCGCCCGGCGCTGGGCTGGGCAAACGGCTAATGTGACGTCACGTGATTCGGAGGAATGCGCTCCCTCCCACACCTCTGCACACGGCACTCGTGGGAGCCAAGGGGTCCTGACTGAGTGGGGTCTTGCGAGCCCCTGTGGGCGGGTCATGGTCCCGCACTTTCCAGTCTGGCCCATCGAGCCCCCAGCCTTTTCCTTTGAAAGGCATAGGTGACTAACTCAGTGCCTAAAGGAAAAATCTGCTCAGGTTCGGGGGGGAAGGTGAAGCACAAAGCGACTGGAGTGACGTAGGGAGACTGCCACAGGGAACTTCCCGAATGGCCCCCACTCTGGCTCTGTATTGGCCACCTCAAGGCCCTGTGTCAGGAAGATGCGTATAGCGTGCCGGACGGGTCGGATTGAGGGTCATATTGCGCCGGCGCAGCGGGGCGGACGGGTCGGACTCAGGGACATACCACGCCGCTGCGCTCCGCACCGAGCAAGGAGGGAGGGAAAGTCCGGACCAGAGACAAAGGGGGGGAGCCGAGTCGGGAACATCCGGGTCATTCGCCGCCGCCTCAATCCGGGACACGCGCGGGTGCTGCGGCCGCTCACGGTGAGGCCTAGCCGGGCGAGGGCCTGAGGGCGGCGGGGCCAGAGGTTGCAATGGTGACGGAGCCTGGGGCAGGGAAGTGGGTCTTGGGGGTGCTCGGGCTCCCGTTTCTCTTGCTCCCTGAGCCGCCTCCTCTGGGCCCGGCCGCTTCCCCACCCGCCGTGTGAGGGGGGAGCTGCTGCAGGCCCCGAGGACCCACGTACCCTGGCCGGACCCCATTCCACCTGCGCCCGGTGCGGGCCGGGCCGTGGCCTGTAAGCACTGGGTGGGGACGGGCCAGCGGCCTGTGCCCCCTCCCGCCCCGGCGTCACTTGCGCTCGGCGGGCCGTGGGGAGCCCGCCTTTCCCCGCCTGCGGGGCCCGGAGCCCGGAGTGGGAGAGTCTGGGCAGTTAAGTGGGCTGGGACGGGCCGAGTCCCTGCCCCGAGGAGCTCTCGGCCGCAAGTGCCTGTGGCCTGTACAGCGGCTCTCTCTCCCCGGGGTATTCGCGGGGCTGTAGGGTAGCCTCTTTCCCCCGTGATTTCTGACAGCGAGACGGCGCCTCTCAGCCCCACTTAGGGACTTACGCTGGTTCCCTCCCTGCTGTGAAGCATAAACTATGAGGGCCTATTGAGACACCAGCACCACTTCTTGAGTGCAGGTACCGCAGGGCTGGCAGGCGTTTCTGAGCACTGCCTTGAAAACTATGTTTTACAGACCTAGTCAAGTTATGGAGCCAAAGAAGGTACTAGGGCTAATCATTGAGTTGCCTTTTGCTGTTCCACTGTGGCTAAACCTCGTGGCTTCTGTATGTCGGCAAAGCCAGACACCCACTTTTTCTGCTCCCATCGTGTTAGCAGTCCAGCATTATCCTGATTGGCTCCCCTGCTTAGACTCTCTCTACTCTTCACAAAAGTAGAAGCTTTTCACTCTTTGGACAAATTATTCATACATGTATTTTCCTTGTGTGCTAATATGTAGCTTCTCAGACAAGAGATGTAGATGTGTAAGACTAGCTGTGTTAGACACTTTCATACTACTGTTCTGCTGCCGGCTAAATAAGGATTGTTAAAAGGTAACCAGGGTGTAAAACAAAAGGGTGATCCTGTAACTATTCTAGGCACCTGTGAGCCCTCATTTGGAATACTGTATGCAGATCTAATCGCTGTACCACAGGAAAGATACTGCTTTGGAAACATTGCATCACAGGGCAACAGAGTCTTTGAACCAGACAAGCTGGGTAGCCAGGGAGATCAGTAATGGGATATATTGAACAATTCATCTTTTGAATGTAGGGTTTGGATTCAGCCAAAGCAGTTATTGACAGACAGATCTCACCTGCTGCTTTTTGATGTCTTTTGTGAAATGAGTTTGGGCATCTCTGTTCATTTACTAGTGGGCAAATACTAGCATAACAAAATCATTACTGTAGTTGATGCTCTGAGGCAAAGAACTGAATGAGAAGTGGAGACTGACCTCTTTCTTATGTTTTAAAGTGGTCTTTGCAAGCCTCTTCAGTCTTCATGGCTGCTAGCTCAGTTCCATTCACCACTAGTAAACTCACCAAGTTTAGGAAAAAAAAAAATCAAACTTAACAGGACTTGCTTCTCATGGGAAAAGAGAAGACTCCAGATGTTAAGAAATGTGAAATGGAATTACTAGAAACTTCTTATGCTGCTAATGGTCTCAAAAGCTAGTAGCTATAACTGACAAAAATCAGGGATTTCAGGTAAAACTGCTACTCTGAAAGAAAACACACAAGGAACAGATTACTAGGGAAGGCAGTTGAAGCAGATGAGAAAGGAGTGATTTATTTTTGAGGAGGTGGGATTAGGAGATGCTGGAGGGGCTCTTCCTGGTGCGAAAGTGGATTTCAAAATGGTCAATCTGTTAATCCTCTGTCTTTAACTCCAACAGTGATGCAGTCTGAGCAATAAATGCTACTAGGCCCTTTCATTGAAGGGACACTACAAAGGCGAATTCACTGGAGGTTAGACAGTCGTTTGCCTTGCTCTCCTACTGTACAGTCATAATCTAGGGGATCTGCATTAGTAAATTGCTCTTCTTGTACAGTCCTCTAGCTCTGCCATAATTGCAGTCAGTGTGTGTAAAAGAGATCATAGAATCATAGAATATCAGAGTTGGAAGGGACCTCAAGAGGTCATCTAGTCCAACCCCCTGCTCAAAGCAGGACCAATTCCCAGCTAAATCATCCCAGCCAGGGATGGCAGGCTTTAGATTTGTTTTTGATCTTTAGGGTCATTGAAACCTGGGGTATTCCATGTAGTGGTTAGTCACCAGAAAGTATAGTAGCTACCAAAGGCCTACCTCAAACAAGCATATGATTTCCTAGATTTCTAAATACCCTGAGGAAGAAAATTGCAAGTTTCCTTACTCATCTGCTTTTTTTGTTTTTTGTTTTAATTAACGTTTGCACTCTAAATACCTAGAGTATTTCATGGGGAAGTTGCTAAGCTCCAAAAGGGAGACTGCCGGAGAATAAGGAAAATGAGATCTTCAATACAATTCTTGTTTTGCCTGTGAATCTGGAACAAAATGGTTAAAAATTAGATGCGACAATTCCCTTATACATCTGTGGCGCTTTCGGTCTGTGGATTTCAATGTGTTTTTTCGTTAATTTTACATTCTTTCATATCCCAGTTTTTCAGAAGAGTAAACAAAGGCAGAGATTGAAATGAAATGGCCAACTTTAATTGCATTATAAATTTTTAACCTATATTACTGATAGTTTAAATTACTGAAATGAGTTAAAATCTCCAATTTTACTTTCTGTGTTTACAAGTGCTTGTCGAAGTGGAAAGAAATACATAAAGTAAACAATGAAAATCAATTAAGTATCAAAACATTTAGCCATTTTCACATCCCAGGAATTGGTGGTTAGGATACTTGAGCTGTGAACATTGTAGAGGAATGTTTAAAATTTGATATTGGAATTTAAAGAGGCAACATGGAATCATGCTCTTGGGCATACGTTTTTTCAAAAGCTTTCCTCCATCAATTTAAATTGTGTGCCAAACAATTGAGTCCCTTTAAGTAAGTAATTTGCCCACGGTCATCCATGTTGTGGCACACCTGGGAATAAAACTCAGATCTAAAGACTCCATAGTTGCGCCTTAACCACTTGACAACAATTCTTTGATTTTGTGCAACAAATATTGTTGTACTTTACTATTTTTTCTGGTTAAAGATGGAGAGGCAATACTAACTTGTCTAAAGTCACATTTGGCAGACTTTTGTCTTGAGTTTAATTTTTTTCTGCAATTTTTTGTTTCTGCATATTTCCAACTAATCACTTTGAAAAATCTGTAAACCATATACATTAACCTGTAAATAAGGAGGTCAGTTTTCTATCTAGGTGTGTGTAATAGCACCATAGTATTTGTAGATCCATCTGTAGTATTTTTCTCTTGAGAATGAAATATGTAATGTTTCTTGAGCTAATTTTTAGTGGATTTTAAGGTAGAAAACTTGCTACATGCAATGAAAACCATGTTCAGGTCTTCAAACTCTGATTATTCTCTAGCCCAAGTGATATGGATGGATTGAAATGGATTCTAGAGCTTAAAAGTAAATTAACAGCATGAGGGACTTTGTGCTTTCTTGTAAAATAATTAGGTCAACTAATAATTAGCCTCATTCAGTCTATTTGTGTCCATTAGTAAAATTTTCAAAAGCACCTATTGCATTTTTTACAAGTGACTTAAGAGCCTAAATCCCATTGACTTTCAGTGGAACTTTTATTCCTAAGTGCCTATGTCCTATTTGAAAATGGGACTTAAGCTTCTAAGTCACTTAGGTGCTTTTGAAAATGTTACCCCATGGCTACTAGACTAAACTGCTGAAATAGCTTGGTGAGAATCCTGTACTACTTAAGGGTTGTGATTTATCTTTTCCATGCAACACTGATCTGAAATTATAGTAATGTGAAAGGAAACTGATTTCTGTGTAATTATACTTAGCATTTAGAGCTTCACAAATATTAATTTAATTCCCCCCACTCCTATGAGAGAGGTCCGAGTTATTTCAATTTCTCACATGGAGTCTGGGGGATAGGTAGATATACTTATGCAAATATATTTGACTTTTTTCATGTGAAGGATTTTAAGCTCTTCTCAAGCCTTAGTTTAAATTAATCTTGAGTTATAAATTCTTAGATAATAATATAGACAATAATGTGTAGAAAACTTCTGAAAGCAGTCTGAATTTATCTTGATTGATATGCTAAACTGATGAGTCAAATGTCTGTTCCAATGAAATCTGAAGAGAACTTTCTATAGTTTTTTTTCTTACACTATACACTTGCTAGCCCATTGCACAGTGCATTGCTGCTGGAATAGACAGGAAGTCTACAGAAAGACACATGGGACTTTACCTTAAGCTCAAGGTCCTTTATGTAATTTTGTTGAGAACCTTGTTTGGCAATAGCCTGTAGCCTACAGAGTACCTACAACAGTCTGAAAAGCTAGAATCTTTCCTCAGATATACTTATGCAACTTAGGGCTAGTCTACACTTAAAACGCTACAGGGGCACAGCTGCACTGCTGTAGTGCTTCAGTGTAGATGCTACCTATGCTGACAGGAAGGTTTCTCCTACCAGCATAGGTAATCCACCTCCCTGAGAGGCAGTAGCTAGGTCAACAGAACAGTTCTTCTATCGACCTAAGGGTATGGCTACACTGGAAACTTCAAAGTGCTGTCGCGGGAATGCTCCCATGGCAGTGCTTTGAAGTACAAGTATGGTCACGCGTGAGCACTGGGAGAGAGCTCTCCCAGCACTCCTGGTAATCCACCTCCACGAGGGGATTAGCTCCCAGCGCTCGGAGCCGGGCCACACTAGTGCTTTAAAGCACTAAGACGGGTGATTTTTCACCCCCCTCAGCCAGCAAGTTGGAGCGCTATAAAATGTAAGTGTAAACAAGCCCTAATGCTATCTACATGGGGACTTAGATCGGTTTTGATCGGTTTAAGTGTGCCACTTAGGGGTGTGGGATTTTTTCGCAACCCTGATTGATGTAGTTAAACTGATCTAATTTTCTAGTGTAGACCAGGCCTTAATCTGTTAACTTCACGGATCTGCATTTGTGTAACTGAGAGCAAAATTTGGCCCTTAACGTTTCCTAAAGGTAGATCAGTTACCTCTTTTCTGCATCTGATAACTAAGGATACTCGATTAGGTTGTAAACACAATTAGCTTTCTCAATTTGTGTAGTGATGGTATTAATGTGGATCAGCAGCTACTTACTGTATCAGTCTGGTAATGAGTCTGCAAGTTCCTCCGTGGTTGAAGAGAAAGAGAGGCTGACTGCACAATTAAAATTTAAGAGCTTAAAAATGGCACACGGGGTCAGACGTATGGACCATGTAGCCCAGCGGTTCTCAAACTGGGGGTCGGGACCCCTCGGGGTCGTGAGGTTATTACATTGGGGGGGGGGGTCACAAGCTGTCAGCCTCCACCCCAAGTCCCTCTTTGCATCCAGCATTTATTATGGTGTTAAATATATTTAAAAGTGTTTTTAATTTATAAGGAGGGTCGCACTCAGAGGCTAGCTATGTGAAAGTGATCACCAATACAAAAGTTTGAGAACTACCAATCTAGCCCAATATCCTGTCTTCTGACAGTGGCCAATGTCAGATGCTTCAGGGGGAGAGAACAGAACAGGGCAGTTTATAGAGTGATCCATCTCCTGTTGTCCAATCCCAGCTTCTAGCAGTCAGAGTTTTAGGGACTCCCAGAGCATAGGGTTGCGCCTCTGACTCTTGCGGCTAATAGCCATGGATGGATATATCCTCCATGAACTTGTCTAATTTTTTTTTCAACCCATTTATATTTTTTACCTTCACAACATCACACATCTCCCAGTGTAACTCATTGCTAGGGGAAGAAGTAATTCCTTATGTTTGTTTTAAGTTAATTTCATTCGGTAACCCCTAGCTTGTCATGTGAATGGGTAAACTTCCTTATTCATTTTCTTCACACCATTCATGATTTTCTAGACCTCTATCATATCCCCCCTCAGACACTTCTTTTCTAAAATGAACAGTCCCAGTCTTTTTAATCTGTCCTCATATGGAAGTTGTTCCATACTTCTAATAATTTTTGTTGCCCTTCTCAGTACTTTTTCCCAATTCTAATTTTTTTTTTTTTTAGACGGGGCGAGCAGAATTGCATGCAATACTCAAGGTGTGGCCGTATCATGGATTTATGTAGTGGCATTATATATTCTGTCGTCTTATCTCTCTCTTTCCTAATGGTTCCTAATATTCTGTTAGCTTTTTTGACTGCTGCTGGACAGTGAGCAGGTGTTTTCAGAAAACTATCCATGATGATTACAATGTCTTTCTTGAGTGGTAACAGCTAATTTAGATCCCACTCACTTTTTATGTAATGTTGGGATTATGTTTTCCAATGTGCATTGCATTGCACTTGTCAGCATTGAATTTCTTCTGCCATTTTGTTGCCCAGTCACCCAGTTTTGTGAGATCCCTTTATAATTCTTCCCAGTCTGCCTAGGACTTAACTATCTTGAGTGATTTTGTGTCCTCTGCAAACTCTGCAGCTGATACAAAACTTTCATCATCATTCTCTTTAATGAACTACTGAATATATTATGATGGCAGGTTTCTACTGCACATATTTCCTGATTCTTGCTCTGGGGCTGATCAGTGCTCATCTATTAATGACACTGAATAAATTATTCCTTTTGTAACATGATAGAGAATGTTTTGAAACAAAGTATTGGTCTCATAAAGTGACTTGTATCCTATTCTGACAGCATCCTTTCCATAAATTCTGCTTTTGCCTCCATCAGCAGAACAAATGATTAGAGGCACATACAGTATTTTTTGGCACAGTATTTAACTAGCCCCACAAAAGTTCTGGCATAGCAAAGATCCAAATACATATCTCTACTATATTCATTTTAACTCAATCTGTGTATGAGTGATTAGTTTCTAATTTTAGGGAATATTAGACCAACTGCAGAATTCTGGAAGCAGTATTATTACTTTATGTATTCACCCTATCCAGATCTAACCTTCTCTAATGAAATTAAGCTTTGTATAAACATGAATTTAATTGTTAGCTTTCAGGTTGTATTAATGGCATTTCTAGAATATATCCATTCAAGCAAAACTAACTCTGAAACCCAGAAGTAGGACTGGATGGAAAGTATGTTGTGAAATATCATTGAATGCGTTAATGTGTGTGTGTGTGCTTCCTCAAAATCTAATTTGATGCTGTTATCCATGACTTGTATGAAGTAGGTGTCAGATCTCTTTGGACCTTCTTTGTGTTGCTCAAAGGGAAAGTATTAAAATTTTGATGGTGATAAATTTAGAATTTGCAGATGGTGTGGCAAAGTAGTATGAACCAGTGTGAAGTTTAAAATGAGGACTTCTATAAACTGGAATTAAAATGCTTTGCAATAATAAACTTAGACTCTAGAATTTGAAGTGTTCACATTGATTAAATTAATACCCAGACTGTTAATGTAACAGGAGGAAAGTAGTTATAAACCCTTTATAGTTTACTTCATGTATTTAGATAGATGGCAATTACCATCTCATTAGTCTTCTATTACTGTGCACTGAAAGAGGAACTGTTGGGAGCCCTCTGGCTGTCATGCAGGTTTAATTTCATTTGTGTAAATACATAAACATGTTGGCTTGACTTTCTGAGCTGCTGAGTACCCGCAACTGTTCATGAAGCTGGGGGAATTAAAACTTTTTGTGAGGAGATTCTATGAGCTGCTTCTTACTGCCCATTTAATAAACTAACTCCTGGGCTTTTGGGTACCAATTTAATTGTGTAAACCACCCTCTCCTCATACTTATCGCTGCTTTAGTTTCATAGAATTGTAGGACTGGAAGGGACCTCAAGAGGTCATCTACTCCAGTCCCCTGCACTCATGGCAGGACTAAGTATTATTTAATATTTCCCTTCTTGGATTTTGTGTGAAGCTTTCTTCTCTCTCCATTCTCTTAATGTGTGTCACTCCTCCCTCATGCATTAATAGATTTCTGCTTTTCTTTCCTTTTCTCTGGGCTTGAGATCTGAATTTTTTGGGTACACTTTACATTTGTGACCCTGATTTCACAGCATTGTCCTGCTTCTAGTAGCCTGTGCTGCTTCCAGAAAGACAGGATTAAGTGTGGTCCTCAAGTCCAGTGGATTGAAATGACACCATGGGCCAACTATCTTGTGTATCTGCCAGCCTCTTTCTCTACAGGCTCACATCTGTACTCCTGTTTCTGCCCCCTATTACTTGGTGATTACTATTGCAGTATCAGAGTGAAACTGATATGATCTTGATAGAATTAACATCTTAGTTGCTCCTGCGCAGAATAGTTTGTGTCCCAGCCAGCCAGCGGCTTACAGACTAACTAGGCTACTTTCTACTGCTGCTGCTTTCTGGATTGCTGGTAGGGAAGCTTGGTATGCACGATCAGCAGCATAGATGTCCTCCCCTGCAGGTGAATGCCACATTGGTCTCATTAGGGAGACAGAATATTTGCACGCTCTCAAAATTTAAATCCCTATTGTTCCTGAACCTTTCTTTCTTTATCTTACTACTGGCAGTGTGGTATATCTGTTGTTAAACTACTACTGAATTCCCTTTGCCAATGTAATGCAACTGTGAAACACAAGATGGAGCTAGTATTCAAGAACTTAGTCCAGTTCCCTACCTTATGGCTTGTTGATATGGAGAAATTTAGTGGCATAACCTATACTGGTAGAGATTATGCCTGTAATGCCAGTAAACATCCCTGTGTAGAGAAGCTGATCTTAGATCAGCGTTTCTCAAATGTGGCTGCATGTGGCCACCGTGAGAATTTCTTGTAGCCACAAGCCTCCTGGGCTGTTATTGTGGGGGTGGGGCAAAGTAGCAAGTGCCCCCCCCCTGCTCCTGGATGCACCGTTTTGGTGTTGATTGCTGGGGCGCCAGCAGGAGTTGGTCCTGCCCCCCCCCCCAGCCCCTTGGAGACACCTGGGGCACAATGCTGGGCAACCGGTGAGTTCCCCACATTCCCTGGGGTGGTTGGGCTTCAGCCCTGGAGTGGCTGTAGCCACAGGACTTCAGGCTCCAGCCCCCTACTGCCTCCCCTCCACTCACCTCCATTGCTCCTCGCCCCTGCCACCCCCCATCCAGGGCTTAATTTGTCCTGAGACTTGAGAGGGCTGAGTAAGTCTGCTGTGAAAAGAAATACTTGTATGTTTGTTAATATCACTTTTCACAACAGACTTACTAGCTAGCAATAAAAAAAATTACAATGATTTGGACATATATATGTGAATATTTTTGTTTTTCCTAAAGCTAATTAAGTATTTTAGGGAAAAAGTGTGAGAGCAGCCACCAAAAAATTTGTCCTGAGAACCCCTGTCTTAGATGCTCTGCTATTTCTAACAGAACTTACATGCTGTGTAGAGCCTTAAAAAGGGATAGTTTGCCAGTCAATCTAATAAATGTTAAAAAAGCAAGTGTGAGGAGGTTGAAGTGTATTCATCACTGCATGACTAACTTGAGGGGTTCAATTTGCTCTAACTGGCAACTGTTTATGTTTTAGAGGGATTTTGAACATGTCTGGGATAGCCCTCAGCAGACTTGCACAGGAGAGGAAAGCTTGGAGAAAAGACCATCCATTT